>NW_024962334.1:17498629-17501427 GCF_019238085.1 Lagopus leucura
CTATCCTATCCTATCCTATCCTATCCTATCCTATCCTATCCTATCCTGCCCTCACTAATTCTAGGTAAATTGATACGAGGGTACAGAGTGCTGATATTGAGAGTGTTTGAAAGAGTAATCTTGGGATGTGTTGAGTACTAGAAAATACTTCTGTTTTTTCTTTCTAAATCCATGTCCCAGTCAGATTTAGAGGTACAATTTATGTTTTTATTTTTTTGCTGTTTCTTTGTTTTTTGTTGTATTCATTTTAGCTTTACAACTAATCAGAATTTTATAACTACATTCCCAATGGTGTACAAACTCTTCAGTCATGTCTGCACAGTTTTGTGACATATTATACAATGAAATTATAAGGAGATCTGGGACAAAATTCACTCTGTATAAAAGTTAGACCCAGGCCCAGGGTCCTTTACACCTTTCTTATGACTTCTTTAGAGTCTACCTTATCATGTTGAAGAAGATAACATGAATTTTACAGAGAAAGAAGTTGCCTGTTATTCAAATGGGAAGAAATCTTAAGTAAGCAAGAACTGCAATATGCAAATTCAAGCCAAGACATTTACCCCTGTAAAAATCCATAGCGGTGGTAATGTGCAGCATAAAGGCACTCCAAGCCCATCCTTCAAACACCCACATTTTCCCATATAAAATGCAGGCAATTACACAAGTTCTTGCTACAGTTGCCTCACTATATATATTCCTTATTTTCTGTTTTCTCTCATTTTTACTGGAATTTTCCTTAGAACATGTGACTGGCAGGAGCTTACAGTTGTTTAGCAGGCCCCTGCCATTTGCTGAATGTGCCAAGGACACTTGTGTCTGCCCTGCCTTTCTTCAGATATAAAACTAGCACTTGGAGTAAGAAGGACACAAGAGTTCTCTCTCTTCTGTCTCTGTATCAAACTGAGAAGAAATTGCTCAAATGAGCACCTATAAGCATAATGGTTCTTTAGAAATGCCAATCGATGACATTTGATTGATAAGGCCATTATCACATTCAATACATTTGATGATCCCGGTATACCATTATAAAGCATGGCTTCCATTTGAAGGCTTGCCCCTCTTTGTGATGCTGATTCAGGGTCATAAAGATAAATGCATCCCTCCATAGGAAACTATGAAATTGTATTGATTTCAGACACACTGTACTGTGCGTAAAAATAAATTTAGCCCTGCTATGATTTAGGAGCACAGGATAGCCATTGGAGGAGGGCAGTGGCAATCAGGTCTCCTGGCTTCTATTCCTAGCCATGGCGGTGACTCACTCCATGACCTTGTCTCAGCCTCTGTGCCTGTTTACCCATGCAAAAGAACAACAACAAAAAAGTAATAAATACCAACTTTGCTGGGGCTGAACCCCTTGGTTAAAAAGAGCTCCGCATACAGGCATTGTTGACAAACTAAATAAATCATGAATGAGTTTCAGATGAGTTCACAAAATGTCTCCAGTATGAGGTCTCTTCAACGCAATCCCATTATGTATTTCAGTGCAGCACATATGCTCCTATCTTTAAAGCACTGGGTAGTGTTACACACTGCGGGATAAGTTACAGCACGAAGATTTAGCATTAACATTAATGGGAGCTGTGCAGTCAAAGCCTATTGCATTCTGCCAAAAGCGTGCCCTCAAGAGCGCCGTGCTGCTAATAATTCACAAACCAATTTAAAAGGTGTTGCAGAAAGTTCCAACTTCTGCAGATTTATATTCAGAACGTTGCCAGAAATGTCACGGCTTTCAGCATGTTTGCATATCAATACGAATAGACTTCTGCAAAACACTCTGCTCGTGCTCCTAAGGTAACCTGTGCAGTTACCTACTCTGTGACTTGTGAAACCAGATGCTTTAAAAACAACATCAGAAAGTTACCCTGAAATAAATGAATGGGAAGAGCTCGTTTCTTCAGGACAGCATTACATTTAACTTCTCAGGTTGTATTTATATCATCTCTATTGCTCTTAACTCACATACTGTATTCTGCGGCACACTAGTAAAGCAGGTGATATTGCTAGTGATAGCATCATGCAATGTGTTTTTGTTCAATCTGGACTGCTTTATGCAGAATAATCGGACCGAAATCAGCTGGAAACATCAGTGAAGGCAAAAATGGACACAGAAGGGTTCACTCAGGATGCATGTAGTCGCTTTGTTACACTCTCTTTCTTAGTAACGTTATACTATAGTGTTCACGGAGATCTCACTACTGATTGGAAGACACGGTCTATTCCAAAGCAATAGAAAAGCCAAGGAACCTCAAACGTTTCCATCAGTCTTCTTCAGCAGCGCGCAGTTCCAGAATCTCTCCCCATCTCCTCGGTCTGTTTTTTTGGGAGGGAGACTGAAAACAACCCCGTGCAGGGCAGGGGCTGCGCCTCTCAGCGTTCCCACAAGAAAGCAGCGCTTTCTTCCCCAGGCAGCACACGAGCTGTGCCAAGTTCCGGCCACCGGCCGCAACCCCGTGCACTCAGAGCCAGCCCTCAGGACACCGCAAAGACCGCGGTGGCAACGAACTGCCGCACCTCTCGTTATCTTTCCCCTCCAGCCCGCCTCGCCTTTCCCGCCAATCAGCGCCGCCCTTACTCCGCCCCGCCTTTTACCAGCCAATCAGAAGCGCCCTTGGTGGCGCGGGCGAGCGGCCGTTTCGCGCGGGGAACTCCCGCGAGGGGAGCGGCGAGGCGGGTCCGTGGGCGGAGCCTCCTCCATCCCCGCCCAGCGGCGGGTCCGCCGCGCGCCGCCGCCCGCGAGGTCTGCGCGAGGCCCCGGGCGCGGGGTGGCGCCGGCGGCCGCGGCGGCGGCGACG
>NW_024962334.1:17502246-17784939 GCF_019238085.1 Lagopus leucura
GGGTAACCCCGCACCTGCGGCCGCGCGCCGCGGGCGAGGCTGCGGGGCGGGAGGCGGCGCGGCCGCGGGGCGGGGAGCCGTCGCGTGCCGCCGCCGCACCCGTGCCGGCGCCGGGCCTAACAGGTGGCCCTGCCCGCCCCGCCGGGCCGCGCTACGGGGAGGAGCGCAGCCTCGCCGGCGGCGCGCGGCCGCAGGTGCGGGGTTACCCGGCCGGGGGCACCTGCCCGCCCCGCCGGCCCCGTTCGGCTTTGTTCGGCCGGCGCCCATCGCCCCCTCCTTTGTTCACCCGCAGCTCCGAGCTCCCGAAGCGGCGGGCGCCGCTCGGCGCCCCGTCCCACCTATTGTCTGCGGCGCGGTGCGATACAAAGGTGGGAGGGTCCGCCCGCTCCCCGCGCCGCCACGCGTGCTGCACGCGCCGCGACGGGCCCCTGGACGCCGTTCTCGCGCCGCGGCCCCGAAGCGCGGCGTGCGACTTGCGCGGCCGCGTCGCTGCGCCCGCCGGCACACCTGTACCTAACGCTGCCGGGGCTTGGAGAGGTGCGGTCGGGGCTCCGTGCTCTTGAAACGAGAGGCTGCCTGCTCCGCTTGGCCGGAGCTCCGTCTATGAATGAACTGTGTCGTGTGCTGGAAACGCACGCGGTGTTTTCGCTAGGTTTCTCTTTGTGATTGAGTGCAGATTTCCTACGGAAAGTGGTGTGGTGAAATGAGCGCTGCTCATCTCGGCTGTGAAATAAGCCCTTGTGTCCAAAGCAAGCGCTACGGCTCCTCTGCGAGTGGCCCTTACGGAATAAGCAGCCAAACCTCCACCGTCCGCGTGTTAACGTGACCGCGCTGTGCTTCAGAACTTTGCTTTGGGGAAGGATTCTGTATTATTGACTGATGGAACCGCTGCTCTGACAGTCAGACGTATCAGGCTTTTAGTTTCTACCAGAATGAGTGGTTACTCTGGAAATGCTAGGTGGGTCTGTAAAGGTGCATGGTGTGTTAGGAAGTGCTCTGTCACTTAGAGGGCTGGAAGGTAAAAGCAGGAAGGAGGGAGGAGAGTGCTGGTCTTAAAGGGGGAGTGGTTGTTGCAGCAGCTGGATTGCTGCTGAGTGTCTAGAGTCAGTGACTGCAGACCAGAAGCTGTTAAACATGGCAGGAGTTAACAACAGTACTGAAAGATTACAGTAAGGATATGGTGTTTCTTCCACATAAGGGGTTTATGAAGTGACTGTCAGCTTGTTTGTACTGTTGCTAATTGTTAACTTTTTATTTTGGATAGAGTACTTCAGTTTCAAGTGCTGTTGAATCGACTGTTTGCTTTCTTAAGAATTGTTAGGAATCGCATTAAAGCGAAGTTTTTCTGCTTTGCTGATTGCAGAGTTCCTCCAGGTCAGTGTTGTAGTGCAGTGTGCTGCAGAATGTCTTGGCACCAGGATTAATGCTGCACTAAGATGCTAACACCTGCTCTGCTAAAAGCCAGCCTGGGTACTACATGGAAGCAAAGGAGTTTATCTTCAGTGCTCCTTGTTTACTTGAAGCATGTGCTCCATACTGCTGTGTTGATTTAGAATAAAGGGAATTGTCACGTGTGTTTGTAGTCCGTGAGTCTTTCCTTCTGCAGTGGCTGTTTGCTGGGAAATTGTAAAGGCTGCCCTGGTGTTGGCAGCGTCCAGCTAGTACAAAGCACAGGAGTGACTGGCGAACTTCCTCCTACAGCAGGTTAATAACTGTCTGCTAAGTAAAGTGTTACTGTTGTGGAATTCTCAGTACTACTTTTTTTTTTTTTTTTTTTCCCTCAAATCAACATGAACTTGTTGGTTTTGTTCTTTGATGGTCAAGAAGTGCTTTGCATTACTTAGTGTCAGGATTTTTGCTGGGGATGGATGGACTTAGGGCATACAGTCAGCTGGATGTTTTCTTGCACTTAGTTGAGAGTAAGACACTGCAAGTCAGTGTAAAAGCAGCGCTAGAGAACTTGTGATGAGGTGAGAAATGCTCTTTCCAAGATGAGCTCACAGGATGAAATCCCTGTTCTGCTTGGAGTTAATTTAATTGACTTAATACCCTGATAAACAAGACTTTGATCCTAGAGATGCTTAATGTCTTTGTGAAAGTTAAATATTTGATTATCTTTGGAGGGTGGCTTGATACAGTTGACTTTGAGAATAAAGGCTTTCTGTGCACTGACTGAGCCTTCTTGGGCTCAGAAAGCAGCCTGGTTTTCTGCAGGTTTGTCGCTGCCTGAGCTTTCCTGCTTTTGCATCCTGTGAGCTGTTTCTGGGAGTGTTTCTCTGACTTTGGAAGTAATTTCTGAAGTGGCTTGTTTGCTTTCAAATGATGTTGTTATCAATAAGCATAGCTGTGAACGCTTAGGTGAAGCTAACTTGAACTGTATTGAGCAAAGTTTATGCCTGTAATGCTCAGCAGCGAACAGCTTAACTCTCAGATAGAAAAGGCAATCATTATCAAAGTTGGACACTGTTCTCACGGCTCCTGGTTTGCTGTGCAGTGTCAGACACGTAGCAACGAATGCAGTCGATGTACAAAGTTCTGTCACCTCAGGTTAAGCTGCTCAAGGTAGAGTTGAAACGTGCAGTAAGTACGCTGTGATTAGGGTGTTTTCTCTTTGGTTTCTTTGCCTTCATACTGTCTTCATTGGTGCTTACATGCCAGATTCTTGTAAGTATGAAGCTGCTCTAACTACTAAAATGGCAAATGACAGAGATGAAGGCTATAAGGAAAGTTGTGTTTTATCCCGAAGCTCTGCAGCTTGCTGATGTTTTATCAGATGTTTTGGAGAAGAGAGCAGAAGAAGTGACTTCCCTTTGAGTCTTCCTAATGGTGTGCCTTGATCTCTTGTATAAAAGCCCTGCACAGCTGCCTCTGCATCCTCAGGTTCGGTTACTCAGTCACACTGCATAGGTGTGTTAATGCTTTCCCATCACAGGTAATTTCTAGCTGATTTTTTTTTCTTTAATAATGCCTCTGTTTGTGGTGAAGGTAATTGGATGGATGCAATGTCATTTCAGTTCATTAACTTTTTTTTTCCTTTTAGTTTTAATGATGTGTTTCCCTTTTTCCATGGATTCTAAATATGTGATAGGAAGTAATCTTGTAATAGTGGGCTTTCAAAACAAATATATGTGGGACTTCTGTGTACAACTGCTGGCCTGTGCTTGAGGAGATGCTTTTATTCCCGTAAGTCAGATGTGAGTGGAAGGGATCAGAGTATGAACAAGAACTGCATGAGGACATTAGTGACCACTTATCTTGAAAAGTCCTTGAACACCGAGAGCACTGACTTCTTTATGGCTCACTTATATCTTTCTCTTAGCTAAGATGGATCTCATTCAATTGGCAGTTGAACAAATGTTTGCAGTGTCATAGTGAACGCTCTGAATGCCTCTATGGTTGCTATTTTCATTACTGCCAGCATCTTTTGGAGTTCATGCCAAGAATAAATGTCCCAAGTAGTTCCTTGTTACGCTGAGGGGAGGAATGGTCGCCTGTGGTGATGAAAGGGAGCTGCAACTGGAGGTCGGATGTGGTGGGAGTGGAGCTGCCTGGTATTGCTCTACGAATTCTGTGAAGGCATAGATTAATGAGATATTTGTTTACATTACTTGTAGGAATTTGATTCAGGTTAGAACATTCTTTAAATCATTACTTCTGAGAGTCTTTTGGAAAGACAGAACTGTTCTCTGCACCTTTTCTATTCTCTTATAAATTCTTCTGAAAACTTGTGCTAATCTGCTCTAACATTATACAGGGTAAACTGGGAAGTTGTAATATTTATCAGGATACCTTATGCTGACTGCTAATTCTTGGGTTCCCAGGTTATGAACTCCCGTGTATTGAAAAGATAAGTTTCTTTAATTGGTGGAAAACTTTGAGTAACTGGAACTCAATTTATCTTGTTATTCAAAGCAATTACTTGCTCTTACATTAGGATATGCTGAGAGAACCTGGTTTACAGTTGGTTCATTTTAGGGGATCAGATTCCTTGAAGATAACTTGAGCCCTCCTGACTTGTGAACAAGCAGTTCTTCTCAGTGAAGAAAATAAACTTAAAAAAAAAAAAAAAGTTAGTGAGAAACAAAGCAAGCCTTGATTCTGCGGTCTGATCCTTGTGGCAGATCCTGTTGGCTCGGTGGCTTTCTGTGAGGGTATAAAGGTCTATTCATGTAGGTTGCATCAAAGGTTTGTGATCGTTACTTGGAGGCTAATGTCAGTGGGAAAAAGTGAGGGAAATGTCCTCTGCCTGTGAAGAAGCAACTTTCGTTTGTGTGAGTTGATGCTCCCTCTTGGAAACTGAGCACTGCTGACACCCTGCTGTCTGGTGTGGATTGTTACATTCCCAAATTTCTGTCCTTGTTTCCGTTCACTGAAATGGACTGTGGATCAAGATGGCTCTGAAATCAAACACCTGTGGTACCACGCGCTCGATATCCTCTGCTTCGTCTTTTGGCAGCTGCTTTGTTTTTCAGCTGCCATGTACCTCTTATTTATTTATTTTTCGTTCAGCTGGGCCTTTCTGAGGTCAGACTAATATTTGATCATTTGTTTCCTTGCTCCTGCCAACTTTTTATTTTGTTCTTACCTCTGTTCCTCTACTCCTATTTCTGGCAATTGAGTGGGAGACTCGTTGCCTTAGTTACAGTGACTAACCATTTCAAAGTTATTTATAATGTTTGTGTTTAAGTGCCGTATATCATAATACAAATCACATATTTCAATAAAAAAAAACTCACAGAGCAGTCCATTGCTAAGTGCTTATGGTGTTGATTCTTGGGATGATATTGTCTTTCTTTGTTGGGCGTTGAGGACAAATTCTAATCTGGCATTTGAAGATATATCTGAACTGAGGCGTCTTGGTGTTTTGTGCAGATGAGGACAGAATCTTAGTACTTAGCTCCAAAACAACAGGGTCTGTTATTATCTCCCTTGCAGTGACACTAGCGTGCTTGCCAGGCAGTGGGAATATACCTGTTAACCCTGTTAGTTTGGCTGCGGTTGCTCAGGTGTTGCTGAGCTATAAATACAGCTTTGACACGTTTCAGCACAAAAACCAGCTCTAATGCAAGGGTGGTGGTACTGTGTAAGTAGTGGGGAGAGAAAGGATGATGAAGCTGCTGCAGCCAGCTGGGTGGGTGCAGAGAGACAGAAAGGAAACATGGGCAGTGATGGGCAAAATAGTTGGTGTGCAGCATTCCTGCAGATTGGGGAACTGCTTGTTGGATGAAGTAGCTAATGACTTCCATAATGGTGAAATCTTCTTTATTGTGGATTGAATGTAATCTTAGATTTTCACTTATTATTACATTAAGTAGTCACAGCTACAAACGTGCTGGTCCATATATGAATGGAGTGAAGTAGAACACTGTATGCATGAGTGAAGCCCATTAGTTTAGGGCAGCCTGGACCTGTAAAAGTTTTTCTCACTGACTTATATTTGAATTTGAAACTTGTAAAACAAAGGTCTGTGTATTGTTAAAACTGAGGGCTTGGAGTAAAACAAAACAACAAAAAACCCCTTTGCTTAGCTTATGTTGATAAACTTCAGAACCATAGTTACTGGAATGGGGGAAACAAGCTTTCCTGCCTCTGGGTAATAAGATAATGCCTCTTCATTGTGAACTGATTGTATGGCTCAGTCCATTTCAGCGCCTTGAACGGCAGTGAAGCTGTCCTGAGTATTTCACATTTCCTTGCTTTGAAATAGCAAGCTGTCACTTAATGGCCTTCCTAACTCCAGTGGCTTGCAAGTTAATGTTGATCATTCTGTATTCATGCTTGAAGTTCAGGTTCACTCTTGTTCTGCAGTGAAATCTTATATTTCATTTTGGTTTGCTGCAGAGAAGGAAGTGAGATTCCATCTGAATTTGATGAAATGGTGATAGTACCTTGAACAAAGAGAAGGGGACACAAGCAAGCAGAGCAAAATGAGAATGAGCTCGGAATACTTGGAGCTCTGAGGCCAAAAGAAGCCATTTCTGAGCTTACAGAACTTTTAGCAACCATGAAGAGATGAGTGTTTTGTTCCAAGGTTTTGTTGAGTGAGTCCTTTACATGTTGGTACCTCTAATGGGGAGGGAGTTGATCCTTCCTTTCAGGAGCCAGTCATTGAGTGGCAGGCAGCACAAGAGCCCAGGGATCTGCTCACAGATGAGAGAACCACTTGATGGTAGAACTGGGAGGAAAAAAGAATGCTTTGAGGAAGTTCTGTAGTTATTCATATGCTGATGTAATCTGTAACTAATTCATAATGTAGTCATTTAAGCCCATCACTGCAGACTTTGTTTTGTGTAATGCTGGAGTAATTGATGCTCTGTCCTTTCCTTTCTCATCTCTAGGTCATCTGTTTCTGTCTGTTGCTCTTGATAGTAGGCGGGGGGTCCATGGAAGGTCTGTCTGTCTGTCCATCCTGGGCGCTTAATATCTTTGTCCTCATGTTTTTGTAGGATGTCTTCCTTCTTCTGTACTTCTGTTAAAACTTCATTATCTCACCATTGTCATCTCACACAGCACTGTTGGTAGGAAGAAAAGCAAAATGAGGACCTTATTTTTCTGGCTATATTATTACCCATTGTTTTAAATTAGTAGAGTGTCCCAAGTCATGGTATAAGTAGGCTATAGAAATGGCATGTTACTGTAATTCCTTGTGCCTTGTCTCTTCATCCGTTCCTTTGTAACTGCAGACTTCTGTACAATTCTTGCCGTACTTGCTAAAAAAGTGAAGATCAATAAAAAGAGCTGTTAAGCTTAATATTGTGATGCTGTGCAATCTCTGCCAAATTAGACCTCTATATTGATACTGATAGCTTTCATTTCTTTTTTTTTTTTTTTTTTTTTTTTTTTTGCTCTTGTCTCAGTTCTAGGAGCAGTATTTTGTCCTACAGCACAGCCCTTTCTGTTGCATTTTTGAATAGTGTTCTTTCATTTGTGGGAATAGTTTTCAGTATTAAGGAAGTCTTGCAGAAGAGCTGTTTATCTTCTCACTTCCTTGACACCTGCAACGTTGTAAATGCTATTACTGTCTTGCATCGTTCCTGATCCAGTAGTAACCACTGGCTCATCATTTATTTCTTGCACACCTACCCCAAGATGTTTTCTATTTCTTTCCATCCCTGGCACCTCTTGGGTCACTGGAGAGCAAGGAGGAGAGCAATGACTGGGACTGAGAACAACCGAGCTATTCTCCTGGTATATTTGCGAGCTCTATTATGATCATCTGGAGACCACCAGGTCACCTGTCATTTGGAGCTCTGTTTGCAGTGATTTCAAGACATTGGTTCCTTTTTTCTGCTTGTTGCACCTCTTTACACTGCAGAAAGGAGACTCTCCCTGTCTTTAATTGTGAACTAGCACTATGAATGATCTCAGGATACGAGGAAGGAGGCTTTCTACTGTTGTTTTTTTTTTCCATAACAAGAGATGTGGAAAATGGTTTTTAGTCAAGTTTATCAAATTTACACTTTTAGAAGGGTAGATATAGGTGCATGCAGCCCTGTCTTATTTTTGTAACACTTAACAAGGCACAATTATTTGAAAAATGATATTTTTCATGGTTTACATTTCAGCAGTTATGTTGCAGGTTTGCCTGGAAGCTCAGTAAAATTCCTGCAATGCTACGTATGTGTTAAAGCAGTTTTAGTAATCATTAAAGTATTACGTGTATTTCATAGGTTATTAAAGAATAACTACCAGCATCTAAACAGAAGTTCATTCCATTTCAGTATTTCAACCTAAGCCATATCTGTGAGGTGCATTGCAACGTCTGAAGGCATTTAGGATATCTCACTGGTTTCCTGTCTCAACACCTGACCCTTGGCCCGGGGGAGCACTGAGATACATTTCCTTCTATAAAGTTCTTCCATGGAACTTACATAAGAGGAAGAAATAGTATCTGTGAGAGTGCTGGGAAGAATGGCAGTGCCAGCAGTGTCTGGGAACAGCCACCTGCCATCCTGGCGTTAGCAGCTCCACCTCCTGCTCACTGGAGGTGTCGCAGAGTCACGTTGGAGCTGCCGCTGTGGAGAGACCTGGCTGTGTGCCCCTCCGAATGACCGTGAGCAGAAATAAATCCCCTGGGCCTGGAGCTGTGTCGTGCAGCAAGTCAGTTACAGTTGGGGGAACCCAAAGATGGAATGGATCTGTCTGTGGAAAGATCTCTGCTTCATTGCAGACTTCTGAGCTGAAGGAGCGTCCTTAGGGTCTTTGTTTAAATATATGATGGCTACAGTGCCTGCGAGTGTTTTCCTTATGTTGCTTGACACCACTTGCTCAAGTACAATGGGTAATTGAATTAACAAAAAAAAAAAGGGAGAATTGTGAGAATGGTGTGGGCTAAGGATTTCAGTAGTTGCTGTAGGAGCTGGGCACGGCATGGCTGTGAAGCAGTGCAGTAGCACAAGGTGCCTGTTCAAATGGCCCAGCTCTCACCTGGAGCACCGTGCATTGTGTGACTGCAGAGCAAGTGGTGTTTGGTTGTCCACCGTCCTGCCTTTCTTCTGATAGAAACAACAAAAACGAGCAGCACCAAGCAGGGCTCAGCACAGGCAAGAAACGTGAGGATATGTTTTGCTTCTAGAATCATAGGATGGCTTGGGTTTGGGAGGGACCTTAAAGTCCATCTAGTTCAGGGCCCCATTCAGCCTGGCTTTGAGCCCCTCTGGGGATGGGGCGTCCACAGCTTTCTGGGCAGCTGTGCCAGTGCCTCACTGCCCACTTATTTCTAATATCTAATCTAAATTTCCCCTCATCCTGTTGCTCTCAGACAGCATAAAAAATTGGTCTCTTTCCTATTTGTAATAGGCTTCCTTAAAGTACTGGAAGGCCTCAGTGAGGACTTCCCTCAGCCTTCTCTTCTCCAGGCTGAACAAGCCCAGCTCCCTCAGCCTGTCTCTGTAGGAGAGGTGCTCCAGCCCTCTGATCATCCTCGTGGCCATTAACAGCCAGACTGCTAATTATGCCGCTTGGAAGTTATCTACCAACATCTTCAGGTGACAGACAAGAGAAGGAAATCAAATGCTGGTGCAGGGAAGGACTTTGTGTTACGTGGCAGGGAGGAATGGAATATATTGCTTGAATGAACCCTAATATTTTAAGCTGGGTGAAAGGAAAAGAATTTCCTAATTTAGGTGAAGTGTGATGATGTGCTTCTCCCTAGTTTTTGTTGCTTTTTTTCTCCCATCAGCAGAGTCTCTAACAATAATGATTGAAACTTGCTGGCTTCTAATCTCTTCTCAAAGGCAATGGTTTGACGTTTGGTTGCAGCTGAGCTTAAGCAGTTGCCTGTTCTTTTCCTCTGCAAAGTGGTGAGAAGGGAAGAGAGGGACTAATTGCCTTGGTTAGCACACCACTGCAAAGTTGTTCCTCGAAAGTCTTCTTAAGGAGGAAGATTGTTTAGGCTCAGGTAAATGCTTGGAGTGGGGATCTGCCTTTGACCTCTGTGGCAGTGTGATTGTAATGCTATTGACACCTTTTAGAGTGTGTTCTGAAACTCACCAGTATACTTAATTTTCTTGTCTGGTTCTTGATTGTTTTGCGGTTTGTGCTTGGTTGTGAATTCCTCTTCAGTGGTGAGAGAATGTGGGGTCTTAAGAGTACCTTCTTGTTTATAACTCTGACGTGTTGGCTCTAACACTGTTTGAACGTACTGACAGAAGAAACCTAATTGTTTAGGTTTCATGTGCTGCCTTTCAGCGCCCTCAGCATTTCCCCATCTCCTGTATGACAACTGCATGTCATTATGCTTGCAGCTTTTTGTTGTTGTTTTCTTCCCTTTGCTCCTCCCCCCAGTTCCCCTCTCTTTACACTCGTTTTGTCTTCTCCTATTTGTAGTTTAACAGCTGAAGCCCAGAAAAACTTACATCAGCAAGGCTTTCTCTTTCCCCCTGTTTCTTTTCGAAAGGTTACAGGATTGTTTCAGGTAACTGGGCTTCCTGAACAAATGTACACCAAAAGTAGGCTGAATTTGCTGCATCCTATTCCCTCCCAGAAACATGTATGGACAGAAAGCCCTTCAGCTTCTATCCTTCCTTATGTGCTTCTGTGTGTGCAGCTCTGCTAATTCTTGGACGCTATCCAGTGACAGCTTTGAGTCATGCCTGTTGTGACTAGTGATTCCCATATCTCCCCTCACAGAGATATATACTTAGAGTACAGGAATATCAAGTCAAAAAATATGCTGCTAGAAAAATGAGTGAGTTGAGATAAGCTCAAGTAGCAACTGGTCATTTCTCTACAGATAATCAATAAAGCTAAGTTGCATGTTAGGTTAAGAATAAATGGAAGCATTCTGTAATGGGAGAATTTTTTTAAATCTATCAAAAATGGAAATATTAAATGGTAGCTGAATTTATTGTTTTGTATTCTAGGTATCACCTATTATATGGTTGTGTGAATATCACAATGTAAGTGAACTGGTCACTTAAACATTTTTATCAGCAACGAAAAAAGAGAGCATTTAAGATTGCCATTATTGAAAACCTTATCATGATGGGCAGTTCCTCACTTCATTCTGTTTCCCAATTTGATCCCAGTGCAAAGTTGTTTAGTTCAGTCGATTGTGGATGAAGCTGTTCATGCATTTGACTCTCGTTTAATTTTATGAAATAAACAGTGATGAAACTACAAACTATAGGAAAAAAGGGGCACGTATTTTGGCTATGATAATGCATTGGGAATAATTACCTTGGAAATAAAGTTGCACTCAATGATCTCTGCCAGAAATTGTTGTTAACATAACACCCATGTGGTTGGTATGAAGTATCTGAGGTTTTTTGGGGCTAAAAACCAGAATTTATAAGGTGCAAACCAGAGCTCTTAGACTTCCTTGCTTTTATTTTTTTTTTAGTATCAAAGAAGACATACTGAAGGTTAGATTACATTCTCTGCTTCATGCTTGTTCTTTAAACTGCTCAGCGCTATTTTTAAAATGTATATGTTTATTTTAGCTTAAAAATATTAGTGTGCCACTCAGGGGCTGCTCCAAGCGTGGGCCAGCTGTCTGCGCTGTGGGTTCTGGAGGGGACAACTGGAGGAGAGTACCAGCACCATCAGCCCTGCTCCTGGTAGGAGTCAGAAACCCCCATCAGTGCCATAGAAGGGTAAAACATGAACAGATGAACACGGGGATGCAGGAAGAGAGAATTAAGGTTGGCAGGCATTTGATAAAGAAGTGTTTTGCGGAGTTTTGTGGGTAATGTGATGTTTGAGAAGTCCTGCTTAAGAATCTGGTTGCAAATTCTCCTAGACTTTCTTTGTAAGATATGAAAGTGCGAGGATGGCATAATTTGAGAAAAATGTTTGTTACACTCAAATAAATGAAAGCTACTGAATGTATGCAAAGTGTTGAGAATACTTGTATTATGGTACTATTCATGTAAAGCTATGTAAAAACTAGTTCCACCATTACAAATGACATTTGTGGTAAAAATTTTTGCTAATCTGTACTTAATGTCCCATATTTTACCAGATACAGAGTACTTTCTGTTGTACTTTTGTATTAGATTGTACTAAAGTTCTTGATGATAAGACTAGACAAAAGGTTAATCTGTTTTCAGTGTGGTTTATTGGCTTGGATTGTGGGAACGTTGAGGGAGTGTTCTGCTTGAGGATGTAACGAACAGGACAAGGCAAACTTCTAATTTAAAAGTTACATGAAGAAAATACACGGATATAACCTATTAAGACCTAAAAATAGTATTCAAGCTATTCAAAAATAATATTAAGTCGTGTTTATTTGTTGCCGAAAAGTTGAATTTGAAGTGCTTCACTGACAGAAATCGTGAGCTAAGCTCTTAAAGCAAGTCAGAGGGAGTTAGCAGTTTGGAAGTAGCACTAGACAACAGTAGTCTCTTGGAACAAATTGTGTTTTGTTTACAATTATTCCTCTTACTCAGTTATTTAAGCATTGAAAGCCAGAAGCTGAGGCAGTGAGAAGTTTGTCTTATAAAGCAAAGGCTGACAGAGTTGTGCTAATCCTAAAACTTTGATGAACATGATCACCAACCACAAGTGGTAACAACTCTAATATAACAACTCTACAGTATTTCCTTTGTACAATAACTGCTCAAATCAGGGTGTTTTTTAGAAACTTCTTAGTTATTGGCATGCATAACTGAAATGACTTCAAATGTTTTGCTTTAACTTCACGTATTTATTAAATGCCCTGATAAAATCGTAAATTAAGAGGTATAGTGCAAGTAATAAAGGCTAAGTAATTAGCACCTCTTAGCTGTTATTAAAGGTTATTTAGACACATCCAAAAAGCAAAGCTACAAAACAGGATGTTCACTGTGGTCTGCTACCACTTTTCCAACACATTTCTGCCTGTGTTTAGATGAAAGGCAGACCCAGTCAGACCAATCCGCTGTCTTGAATGAAGCATCAGCATTACAGAGGTAAGCCTGGGCAGTGAAGGAGGCAGTGTGTTGTTCCCTCCAGAAGTACATAGTCATAACTTCTTGCCTCCTCCTCGTGGATGGATTGAAGCTCTCTAGGACTGAGGGCAGAGAAATTGTTGCAGCATTGCTTCAGTACTGTAGAGAGGTGTGGTGCATTCATTAGAATACTCATTCTGTAGGTTTCTTCTTTGGTCTCTGACTTGGGTAGTAGTCACCTTTTGGTTCTGTGTTCAGAAGGCTTTATTTTTTTTCCCAGTCTTGCTCTCCACCCCTGAAGAATTGAAAACCTTGAATTTGCATGTGGCACAATTCTCTTTGGGTTCATGTCTGTCAAGTTAAAATCCAACTGCACATAGGTTTTTGGAGATAATCAAATGTACTTTGGAAGTGAATTCTGCTAAGTTAACAAAATAAGTAAACTATAAATGATCAAGGTCTTAACACTGCTTTAAGTAGTCTGCTATGTGTTGATTGCATTAGTTTGAATCACTTTTCTTAGGGATTTCTTGTGTCCACCCACCATGCAGGTGGACTTTGTAGCAGTATCTCTTCACGTCCTGTTTAGTATTTCCTTGTTTGAGAAATGGAGTATCTTTAAAGAATATTTATTATTTGCTTTACAAGGATTCATTTTTCCTGTAATGGCTGCATCCAGCTTGGCTTCTAAGTTGAGCTGTTATGTCCAGCAGTCCTCTGAGCAGACAAAGATGAGCAGCTCCTGGCAAAGGCACCAGTCTTGCTCCCCCTTGCAGGCTGCACTGATGTGGTGAATCAGCTCTGGTGCTTGTGTGTGGCAGGTGATAGCTCCAGTTTTCTTCTTACATTTGTGGAAGAAATTATGTGGAAGTGACAGTCATGACTTAAACACAGACAGGATGCAGTTAAAGGTAACGTTTGGCTGTTGGACTATGCCTCCTGTCCAAGCAACTGTTTGTTTGTTTGTTTTTGAGGAAAAAAGTTGTGAAGTGAATGGGAATATTCTCAGCATTTCCCACTGGATCACGCTGTGATGAGTAATGTAAATCATACATTTTGCTCAGGTGTTTCATCTGTCGTTAGCTGGTTTGGGCCTCTTCTAAGGTGGAGTGCTGCTACATCCCTCAGTAAATTTGCAGATGACACCAAATTGGCTGGAAGTGTGGATCTGCCTGGGGGTAGCGAGGCCCTACAGAGGGATCTGGACAGACTGGAGAGCTGGGCTGAAGCCAATGGGATGAGTTTCAACAAGGCCAAATGCCGGGTCCTGCACTTCGGCCACAACAACCCCAGGCGACGCTACAGGCTTGGGGCGGTGTGGCTGGAGGACTGCGTAGAGGAAATGGACCTGGGGGTATTGATTGATGCTCGGCTGAACATGAGCCAACAGTGTGCCCAGGTGGCCAAGAAGGCCAATGGCATCCTGGCTTGCATCAGAAACAGCATTGCAAGCAGGAGCAGAGAGGTGATTGTTCCCCTATATTCAGCACTCGTGAGGCCGCACCTCGAGTACTGTGTCCAGTTTTGGGCCCCTCACTGCAAGAAAGATATTGAGGCCCTGGAACATGTTCAAAGGAGGGCAACAAAGCTGGTGAGGGGTCTGGAACACAGGCCATATGAGGAGAGGCTGAAGGAGCTGGGAATGTTCAGCCTGGAGAAGAGGAGGCTCAGGGGAGACCTTATTGCTCTCTATAACTTCCTGAAGGGAGGTTGTAGTGAGCTGGGGGTCGGCCTCTTCTCTCGTGTCATTAGTGATAGGACCAGGGGGAATGGTTTCAAGCTACGGCAGGGGAGATTCAGGCTGGACATGAGGAAGTATTACTTTTCAGAAAGGGTGGTCAGGCACTGGAATGGACTGCCCAGGGAGGTGGTGGAATCACCGACCCTGGGGGTGTTCAAGGAAAGACTGGATGTTGTGTTGAGGGACATGGTTTAGTAGGAGCTATTGGGAATAGGTGAACGGTTGGACTGGGTGATCTTTTAGGTCTTTTCCAACCTTGGTGATTCTATGATTCTATGATCCGTACTCTGCAAATGTGCTTCTGGATCTGCTGATCTGCTCTTTGTTAGAGCTTGAATTTCAGGGAAATTAAAAGCTGTATCATTGAGCTGTATCAGGATCTTATGTGGTTAATTCAGTTAAATTTACTTGGAAGATAGAGGGTGTTTATTCTGACTCTTCTTGTATCCCACCTTAAAGCCATGTTTTTGTCCTATAGCAGTAGCCTGTAGGCAGATAAGAATGAAAAAGCATGTGCATTCACAGTGCTGGAAATGTTTATGCGAAATTGCAGTCTATTCAAATTGCTGCTTATTCCACAGATTCTTTTTTTTTTTTTTTTTTTTTTTTTCCCCCCCACTGCATTTCTAAATGACTTTTTGAAGATGTAGCCAATAGGATTCAGAAGGCTCTGGCCTGGGTGGTAGAGAAATGACTGTCTAGATCTGTTATTCACTGCCTCATAACACTTCCTCGTTAAAGACTGAGTGAGGCCGTCTGGATGCACTTTCATATTGGCTTTAAAAATCTACTCTAAAAATACTCTTTTAAAGTTTATTACTTTCCTTTGAGAGTGGTGGTGAGGAAATGGACAACTCCAAGGTAGTTTTGCCTGTGATGTTTTTGTTCCTGTTGCAAATACATATTTTTTTTTTTTTGTTTGAAATAGAATCTGTTTTATCACTCTCCCTGAGTGATAACCTTGTAGGTTCACAGTAGTCTCTAAAACGCTATGAATTCTTCTTCCTGTATTTCCAATCCTGATACTAGTACTGATAAAATAATACTGGTACAAGATTCCCTCAGTAACTGCAGCGCAGTCTGATGTCTGATGAACTGCAACTGCAGTCTGATGAATACCATTGATAGGTCTAGCAGATACCTAACGTGCAGTGCTATTTTTCTGCTCTATCCAATACTCATTTTTAATAGTTGTTTTTCCCTGGATGTTCAAATGTGATCACTGCATACCAGAAAGTGTTCCATATTCATTACCTGAGGAATTTTTAACACCTTCTTAATGTAAATCCTCTTGTGTTTCAAGCAGTTAGGTTTCTGTGAAGCCAAACTGTAATCTTTAAGGGGTGACCTGCTGTGGCCAGAAGTGGTTATCAGCCTTGCAACTTCAGTTAAATATCTCTGAAACTGTGTTTTCTTCTCTTGTCTTAGTGTTTCTGAACTTGACTTATCACATTCTGGGATCTGTCTTAGATCGCAAAGCATTACTCTTTTCTGATCTTACTGAAGTAGAATGCTTCTGAAACGTAACTGTGGGCTCTAAGCAGTCCCTCCTAGTTGGGAGCCTTGATGGGTTGATTTATGTATGCACTGTGGTGACTCATAGCACGCTTCCTTATTTTTATCCAGATAATTACCTTGCTAAAAGATGTGCAAAATACTATTTAAAGATTTGTTCCTTCATCTTAAGAAGCAGTGCTATTGTCTGTCTTTTTATTTATCCTCTAACATTTGCATCAGATCACAGTTCGTTCTCTGCTTGCCTTACTTTTTTTCCCAAAATGTTATGAAGTATTTGCCAGAAAGGATTGTGAAAAGCAAACTGAGGACCATTAAAATGATATCTGAGCTGCAATACGTGCTGTTTTGTTTAGTTTAATTTTGCTTTTAAACAGTTAAAAAGAAAAAAAAGCTCCTTCCCAGGTATAAAAAGTTCTAAAGTTGATAGGCTTTCTGTACATACAATTACTGTTCTGAGAGATACATGTGCACATGCTGAAATAACATAACATGTAGGTAAAGGCTTCTGGGATCTCTTGAGGATCTTGATCTCTTTCTGCCTTTATTATTTTTCATTTTTAATATTGATTTGAACATCAGAGGATCAACATGTGTTTTCTCTTAAGTCTTCAGGATGCTTCACGGACTTCCAGTCTTTTGCCAAGCTTGTAGGTTCGTTGTTTCACCTCTTGTGTTGTGCCACGGAGCTGTTCAAGCTCTATGCTTATTTTTTTTTTTTTTCCTGGATAGCAGATAATTAAATGGGATCCAACAGCAGGCATGCTCTTAAATCTGTTTTTGAATCTACTTTTATTTAAGAGTTGTATGATCTTTGCCATGATCTCTGGCAGTTCTGCTGACTCATAGTGAAACCGTTTGAGTTTCCATTTCATTTTTCTGTGAAGCTCTTTGGAGCAGTAGTCCTTGATAAATAGGTAAAGTCATTCAGGAAATAGTATGACAGCATCCTTCCGTTCATTCACCCCCTCTGCAATCAACTTGGCTCACAGCTGGACATAAGAAATAATGATTTTAGTTTTATGTTCATCTACCTGCCTGTGAACTGTGATTACTGAGGGCAGATACCCAAGTGAGTTATCTGCTGCTGCTAAACCTGATGGGAATTGCAAGTGCTATAAATACAACCTGCAAAATGATCTGAAATAGCATGCCTGATTTTAACAGAGAAAATAGCTAGGGGATCAAGTAAATAGTAATGAGTGGGTCAGGTTTCTTTTAAAGATAAAAAAAATAAAATCGTTAGTTATATGAAGGCGTGGAAGCTAGGAGGAAGTGAGACACTATTTTAAATTAATTGCAGACTTAATGCTTCTCAAAGCTAGGTATAAATATAAGCAGATCATCACAACCATTTTGGGACAGCAGATGGATGTCTCTTCCCCTTTCCCAGCTCTTGGGTTACTAAGGAACATCTTTGGGAGAACTTGGTGTGTTTCCTGAAAGTGCACAGGTCTAAATGTAGCCATCAGAAATAAGCTTTGTTTGTTCCAGGCTGGATTGTTCTCTGTCATCGTTTTGTACTACGAACTGTGGTCTGAAATAAAAGGTGGCATTTTAGGCAGCTTAATCCATTGATTTGCATCTCCTGAGATCCAAAATAAAGCTTAGTTTTGTGTTTTTATTAGAATAAAAATAATGCTGTTAAATCCTGCCTTCCACATTCTTCAAGGTCTTCTGAAAAGGAAATAAGAACTGTGCAAGTTATTCCAGTATTCTTAACTTCTTATTTGTAAGACTTCTTGCCTATAAGCCTTTACGTTTTTGTCATCAGTGCTGTGAATTCTGTTCTGCCATCCACACTCCTGTGCTTTGGGGATGACACCTTGGTGACACGGCTCTGTGGTCCGTAGCAGGTGCTTTGTCATTTGCCTTCTCTTGCTTCTGCTGTGAGTCATCCTTTTGGATGAGATTTCCTTCCCCCTCACCGGGCTGAGTCTTGCACTTACATTTGTCTGAGATCCTTAACCCTTCTGATGTGGTTACTGTGCTCACTGCTGCTCAGTACAACTTGATGTAGATGACTGCTTGCCAGTGTGCATTCTGCTTTTGCTTTACCCGGTGCATTTTGTCTTGCCTTTTTAACAAATGATTATCTGAAATAGCTTCTCTTTGAGTTGCTCCTGAATGAATTCTTGCTTACACCTGTTTACTTTCCACATCTATTGTCTTTTTCATTTTTCTGTGAGATAGATGCATTCAAGTGTAATACAGCATTAATCTGCCTGTGCAGTATCGTTGTACACAACTCTGTAGGTGTTTTTAGGTTACTGGGTAGAATTCTACAAATACAGTTTCAGTGAATCAGGCATTCAGCATCTCTTACAGTGCTTAGTTCTTGAACCGGTATGTCTTTGTCTGCTCCCCAGCTTAAATGCCTTTGTAGCATTATGAACTGAGTGGCACGTCGTTGTTTGTTCCCTTTGCTATCTTGCCAGACTTCCCTTTGAATGTGAGTACAGATGGTGTGACTCATTTACACTCGGCCTAGGCAGGCCAGGTGCTTAGCACCAGGCGGGTGCTTCTGAGTCCTGTAAAAAGGGTGGTGTTTCCCTCCCCCCAACCCTTGCTAGAATTACTTTTTTGTAATTCAGTCGGATTTTAGCTGACCTTCTTTTTTAAATTGAGCATGCATTCATTTTTTTCTGATGAAAATATATTTCAATTTATTTTTGAACATGGGAGGCTTTTGCTGATTTTGCTGAGGCCACTTTTAAAGAGGAAAAATGGAAATTACCTAAGGAAATGTCTCTACCTTCTGCATATACCATGAGTTAGTTCCTGCTGTTTCTTCAGTACACCGAAGTGCAGACAACCGTCTTTCTCGCGTTGTGTTATAATAGCATGAAAAAGGGATGTTGCTAGCATATCCTGCTGCTTGGGACTGATGTAAATGGGCAAACATTTTGCCTTTGCAAATGGGCTGGCCCTGATAGAGCTTCCCTTGGATCCAGTAGGTCCCATATCTACTGAAAAATGGCTTCTCTTTCCTGTATAGCCGTAGGGAGAGAAAGGGAGACTCCAGAACTTGTCTTTGTGGTTTGGTTGGAGTAATTGTCTTTAGATAGGATTATCTCACCTACTGTCTCCATACCTCAGCCTCGAATCTTCTCTTACAGGGTGCTTGGAGATGGCCAGGGAGTAGGAAGGCACCCTTGGCATTGGGCAGTGAAGGGGAAGCAAAAATGTGGAACAGAGCTGGTGTGTGCTGAAGAGCCCCACTCATTCAGCTTGCTCTGGTTCACCACACACCACGCTCTGGGTGCCAGTGCCCATCTGAGGCCAGGGCTGCAACCGGTTTTTGCCCTCCTTGGTGGCAGGCCAATTCCTTGCCTTCCTCCTCCCCACTGCTCCCGAGTCCCCATTTTGTTCTGCTTTTGTGAAGGGTTAGGCCAAGTCTTTGCACTGTGTTTGCATGTCCCAGTGAGACTGTATTTGTAGGAAAGCTGGTGGAATGGAAGGTCTGTGCATTGCTGCGTGTACGCTGTGTGATGGTAAGCTCTTTGGTCAGGTAGAGAGAAAGCAAGGAGTGCTCATTGTCTCTAGCTTAATTTATTCTCTGTTTTTAAATATCATGGTCATGGAGTAGTATTTCCTAGTATTTGGCTTAAAGTAATTGCTCTTTCTTCCTGAAGCTTTAATAGGAATAGTTTATTATTTTAAACTTAAACTCTTTGTTTTGGAGATCATGTATTAGAATAACTATCAGCTTGTGCATGGTATGAAATATACAAACGTGTAATTGTTTTGAGTAGGAATGTTTCAAAGAAATGGCTTTATTTGTGATTAAAATCAAGTTTATTAATCAAAATTTAACATAGAAAATAAATTCAAAAGAACTATCGCAGCGACTTTTGTATTAATGATGTGACAGTATATAGCATTTATTTTATTAGTCATAGAATGGCTTGGTGCGTAGAGTACAAATAACACAAAATAAAGCTTTTCATCAGGTGGTTACAGAAGTAAAATGCGATTGTTTGTACATGTCTGTAGACAAAGATGGGCTTGAGAGAAAAAGATAGGTACCCAGGTAGAGTTACCCTTGTGGTAATGAGCTTTTGCTGCGTCAGTAGTAAGGGGATGCTGGTTCTCGTTACATCTCCTTCCTGCTCCAATAGCAGTCGTTTCAAACCTTTTTGGATGCTTTTGTTAAATTATTTAATGTTTTCTACCTTTTCTTAATATGTGTGTTTGGGTTATTTTATTTATTTATTTTTTTTTAATGGGTGAAAACTGTCAGTTTTGGTCAGTTGTCTGTTAGATGCTTGCTGCGTGTGGTGCTGCCTTTCATATGTAGCGCTGGCAACAGTTTGATGGAAGAGGTACGGGTATGGGGAGTTTAAGTGTGTGTAATGAGTTTCTGCATGCTGTTAGGCCTTTTCAGACAGTGCAGGGAGAAGACAAACTGGTGGTGCCTCTGAACCCTGGCCTTGCGGCTGAGCAGTGGTGCTTCTGGTGGTGGCCTGGTACTTGCAATTGCTTGAGAACCCACTTCAGCACGCATCTGGTCGCTTTCGTGGGGTAGGTGAACCTGGAAACATCAGTCAGTAAGACTGATGCAGAGCTCTTTGATTTCTCGAATGTGAAGTCGGTAACCTAAAAATCTAGATCCCTGTCTTAAATCTGGGAAGTAACTAGAGCCTTCCAAGAATCCTGATGCTGCATGAGAGATGTGAATGACTGTGATGACTAGAAATTGATGTTGTGTCTCAAGAGCTTTGGTTTTCTTTGGTGTGCTGCCACCAGGTGACAAGACTTGATATTGCTGCTTTTGTAAAGCAGTTTCCAATCTTGCCCTTTTCTTAAACTGGAAAAGAAATTGTTTTATGATGCACTGCTTGTCCTTCTGCATATGGTGTTCCAAATTATTATTTGGAGCAATGGAACTGCTTGGGCAATCTGAAATTCCTGGGATAGGATAGAAGAATCATCAAAACAAAAGGTTTTTCATCACTGCTGTTCTGTTTAGAGAGCGTACATTTTTGGGAGTTACTGCTTCCTGTGACTTGTGAAAATTCTAGGCTGAAGTGGGGATTATTCGCTTTATTTCCTAACTACATTGTGTGCAAATCCAAACATAAAGACCATGCCTAGAAGTTCTCTAATCAGTAGACAGAATTTGTCCGACATGTGGATGTACATTATGTAGTAGAAACAAAGTTTTCAATCCTTTTTGATGTTTCTGTTCAGGATCTCTTTTGAAGAACAATCTGATCAACACAGTAGGTATGTTTAATATTCTGACAAGTACTCAGTAACATATTCAAAGAAGAAACAGTCCTCATTATTTGCATTAGTAGTAGAGAAAAGCAAATGTTATGCAGGCTCATTGCAAACACATTTGTTAAGTTCTAAGACTGTTTTTAAAACCGAAGAAGAAAGGTTTAAAGCAGGTCTGAACAGTGGGATGCTGTGAACTGGAACTGCAATTGGAAGTGCTACCTTGTAGCTATGAGCAGGAGTGGAATGCACTCGTTCTGCTTAGCCATATGACAAGTATCCAGCTCTGTGCAGATCTGTGTAGGTGAGTGAAGAGAGAGGTGCTGCAACTCTGTCTTTTTCAGGCAATGGCACCCTTGAGTCTGTAGCAGAGCTTTCTGCTTTAGGGTTTGTGAATATCTAAGCAAAAATGGCTGCTGAGATGAAGGGTATGGAAGTAGGTAGGAGAGAGAGTTGTGTTGGAGCAGGATAGTCATGGAGTGCTGCTTATAACCTGGCTGGGGAAAAAAGAACCAAAACAACTTACTGTCCTTCATCTCCCCTCATTGGTAAGTATCATTTATTATATTATGCTGTTTATCATTTGGTCCTTTATAGTTGTGAGGTCAACAAAAATAGATGAATAGTGAAACTATACTTTTCCAGAATGTATAGAAGGTAAGCCTTCAATTATACCATTATTTAGGGATATGATTAAATGTGTGAGTTGTAGATGAAATCAGTAGCCAGTATACCTCCGCGCAGAGTAGCAAACTAGCTTAAGTGCTGTTTAACAAGATAGCAAAGCTGATCTAGCTTCATGCCCTTTGCTGTCAAAGTTAGTCATGCTCCTTCCTGTGGGAGTTTCCCAGCTGTCCTGCATTGATAGTAGCCCAGTGTGAGGAATTGGGCTGACAAAATCCACTTGTGGCTTTCTGCTGCCTTGTCTGTCTAGGCCCGTTCATGGGGCAGTCAATAACTGCAGTGGTAGCAGGCAGGAAGCCTGGAGTGGCAGTGGCAGTCCTGCTTTGTACTTGGCTGGAGTGGGGCTAAGCACGCTGCTCTGCCTGGTTTGGAAGAGCGACTGAAGATTGGTTCTGTTTTAAGCAATGTTTATTTATTTATTAATTCTATTGCCCCAATGTCTTGTTTAAACAATGTAACTGTAGTGTTACAGTTAAAGGTGCAGCCTGTTAATTTGTTACTTTGGGATATGTATCTGTTTCCCGCAGCTGTTACCTTTGTCTTGCTTTAATTGTACATGTATTCTTTCCTGTGATACCTGAGTCTTTTGAGGTTTGCAGGTTGTTTTTTTTATCTTTTTGTTGTTTTTTTTTTTTCTGCCTGCCTAGAAATGTTGTGTGTGTGAAGGCTAAGCTTCCTTTTTAAACACTGCAGACAAGAGAAGGGAAAAATCCAGATCCCTTGATTTTGGCCCACAGAAAAGGAGTGAAGGAGGGGGAGAATGAGAGAGAGACAGAGGGAGTAGGAGGAAGAGGAGGAGAGAAAGAGGGGGGGAGATGAAGAGAGTGGGAGAAAGGGAGAGTGAGAGAAAAGGGGTGAGAGAGGGAGAGGAGAATGGAGAATGTAGAGGAGACAGAAAAAGGGGGAGAGAAAGAAGGGGGGAGAGAGAGAGAGAGAGAATGAGAATCAAAAAACCTTTAGCACCAGAGTTTACAACTGTATGGTTAAATGCATTGAAACTTCCAGTGATCTGTTTGGTGAAGAGAATCTTGGACTACACTTCCAATTCTGTCCCAAGTAGTGAGAAGAGTGGTGTTAATAATAACCAAAGGCGTGGTTTTGTTTGCTACAGTAAATAACAACAGTTGTAACATACTGGGAACCTTTTCTTCTAAGGTGATAAAATAGTAATTCCTATAAAATATATCCAACCTGTGATCTGTTTGGCTTAATTCTAGTGAAAGATGATTTATTTTTGTGTAAATTAGTAATTTTCTCATTGGCCATCTCTGTTCCTCAACTCACCAAGCAGTACAGTCACGTAATTAAGTGTCTTTGTTTCACTTAGGATAAATTGGTCAAGGTTGTATGTTACCTTAATTCTGTTACTTTCTAACTTGACTCAGTAAACTGTTTGGCTAATTTTAATGCAGTAAAATCTACCGGATTTATATATATGTAACAGAATTCAGGAAGAAAACTTTTTGCGTGGCCTTTTGGGAGATAGGATT
This sequence comes from Lagopus leucura, assembly GCF_019238085.1. Lineage (NCBI taxonomy): Eukaryota > Metazoa > Chordata > Aves > Galliformes > Phasianidae > Lagopus > Lagopus leucura. The sequence continues at coordinate 17,525,271 of NW_024962334.1, forward strand.
TTACAGGAAAGTGCTGTCTTTCCTAATCAGTTAGTTTGTGAGGTAGTGGGTGAAAGCTAGGATCCCACACAACAGTAACTGAAGCCTCAATGTTCAGAATAATCCACTTGGCCAGGTTGTGGGTTAATGAAATTCCAGGTTAAAGGTAAATGGAAAATAGCTACTCACCTGCCAGTTCTTCGGTTCTGGCTGGTGTAAATAACAGTCTGCTTTCTGAGGTTGTCTGTTGTGACTTGCTGCTCTCTCTTAATAGAAGAGGGAAAGTAGGAATGCTTAAAGACGTTGAGAGTAAATGTGCTTTTTTTTTTTTTTTAAAATCACAAGTTCAGCTTGCAAAAGGAGGATGTTTACCTATTGGGTGTTTGTTTCTCTCTCTCCCCCTCTCCCCACCCTTTCCTCCTTTCTTCCACTCACCTCCACACCCCCTTCTTCCATTCTTCCATCCCCTCTTTTCCTTCTTTTTTTCGTCTTTTACAGACTACATGCAGCAGGATTCCTTCTCTGCTGAAATAGTGGTGAAGCATGAAGGACTTGTGTAATGACTGTAATGCAAGAATAATTACAATAAGTTGTTGTTTTGGCAAGTAATTGAATGGATAAACAAAGAAAGACTATAAAACTTGCCAGGAATTGATGCCCAGTGATTTAAACTTTATAGCATGAAGACAGACAAGCTGTATGAAATCATCTGTTTTGTGATGGCACTCTTTTCTTGGTGATATTTATACTGATAGCTTCTGTATTGTATAAGGCCACAGGGAAAAACTGTAGGAGTCTTTGAGTTGATGTAATAGGTGGGTGGTAGTGGGAGTCTTTTAGAAGTACACAAGCAGATTGCCATTGCTTTAGTGCTTTGTGGGCACAGAGAAACCTCACAGAGTGGGAAAAAAATCATAAAGGCATAGAGAAGATATAAATGTCATATCTGCCATATCTGTTACTGAGGAAGGGCTGGCTTTATGACTCTTCTTGGAAGAGTCTTGAAATTTTTGATGCTTGATTTCTGCAGCAGATTTACCTGAGAAATTTGTGTAGGTCACTTCACTGTCTGTAACAATGACTGCTGAAGGAAGGCTGAAGCCAGTTTATATCAGCAGGCTGCCTGGTACACCCTGCACCCCTCAACTGCCCAGAGGAGCAGAGCAGATAACAGGAGCATTTAACTAAGTGTTCATCACTTCCTTAGTGAAATCATCATGTACATACTATTTATTTTTTTAAAGGTCCAATGTCACCTATGTGGTCTTTTTTTGTCTTGCTGCTACCAGATCAGGAAGCTAGTTTGTTCTTGCTCAGCATGATCTTATTCCATATCTCTGTCATGCAGACTGTGACATGCCAGCCAAGCAGCAGTGATACAGATTGCCAGCAACAGAAACGTGGCTGCTATGATATGCACAGAGCTGTTCTTTCCGATTGTTGTCACATAGCTAGGGTTGTTATAACTTTCCTAGAACTTCAAGGTAAATTATATTCAGAATTTCATCTGAAGAGGTAGCTGAACTCATGCCTGAACTCCCACCCTGACCATCAGGGAAGACACAGCACACAGGCTTCTTTCCAGTTTTATTAGAACAACTTCACCAAACTGTTCAGTTTCTCTGCCTGTTTATTGGCTATAGTGGCTATTTTCAAAAGCATCCAGAGTTGTATCTTTGTCTGCTGTCACTGAGGTGTACCTTGCTGTTTTTTGGACCTTCTTTCCTTAGAAACTTACTTATTTTGGTTATACTGAGTAACCTGTGGTTGCTTGTTAAGTATCATACTGTTTCTTCCCTCACAAGCCTTATTTTTCACTGATAAGTTGTACAACTGTTTTTATCTGCTTTTTACTACTAAAGCTTGAGGTAAGATATGGGTAAGATACTGTTCTACAGTGAAGTACAGAGGGAGTTCGTAACATGCAGCTGAGAAACTTTTGAGCTGAAAGCTAAGTTGAGATATATGTTGCTTTTTTGTTGTTTTTTTCTTTCCTTGATTATGAACTGTTCTGCTCGGTACTCCTGGTATCAGGTGTATAGTGTTGAAGAGCTGTAGCTTCTCTTAGTCCCTGAACTTGGTGTTGTAGGAGTCCAGAGGCAAAGTGAATTTGTGGGATAGATGGGGTGGATATCTCCTATAAAGTCTTGGGTTGCAGACCTGTCCTCTCGTCTGATCTTTCCCATTTTTGTATGGTTGAGTTTCTGTTGTTTTCTTTCCTTTTTTGAAGCCTGAGCAGTTTTGAACAGGAATCAGGCTGGCATAATTTGAATGCCTTGAACTGTTAGGAAAAATGTCTTGATTTCCAGGTGTGGGGAGGAGTGTTGGTTTCCCCTGCCATCCCTACATCTGTCTTTGGGATGGAGAGGCCGTACAGGTAATGGTTAATATCGATTAGTTGAAAGTCATGGTTGCTGATATACCTTGTCTTGCTCTTGTGCAAATAACATGTGATGAGCATCCTTAGTAAAAATGCAGTGCCAGCTACAGTATTTCCAAATGCTGTGCTTACTGAAAGATGAGTCAGTAGTTTTTGGGTGCAGCTTGCTGGTCTACTTTTTGTAAGCTATGTGTGCTGTTTGTAGCTGAAGACTGTTCTTTTGGGATAAATTATTCAGCAAATTGTGTTACTAGACAGCTACAAGCTAGCTGAAAACATTTAGAGTATAAAGCTAAGACTTTGAGGAAATCTGTGCAGATTTTGACTAATAAACCACAGGTTTTGATTAATAAAACACATATCTATTACATGTGTATAACGGGTACCAGAATGATGCATGTTTTTTTGATGTTCCTGAAGGTAATACAACAGTTACAACATAGTGTGGTGCTGTTGCTTAAGTTGCTATAAGCTTGTATTGAAGATCAGTTCTTCTGAAGATAAAATTTATTTTTTCTCTAATCATGTTCATGGTAATAACTGAACTTTGATTTTTGTTCTGTTTTTTTTAAGCTAGAAGTCTGTCTGTGGTTTTTATCTGAGGTCTGGCACCTGATGCGGAAAACCTGAGTCTGAGCAGCTTGGCTACCAGGTCGGGTGTTTATGGTGGTTAGCATCATTTCTACCCGTGTTGCTAGCAGCACTTTAATAGATACATATGGAGCAAAATAAGCTTTGCTTTAATCTGTTGCATCAGATTCTTTCTGAAGTGCATATTTCAAGGCGACCTAATTTTAATCTTTTTATGAACAGGAATAAGTGTAGTATTTCCCTTGTTGACCAGATGGTGATAGTAATGACTGACAAATCTACTCTCTTCCACAAAAAATGAACCTTGCCAGCTGCTGCTTTTTGGCTGGGATGGGCAGGAATGTGTCAGAAAAATATGCTGACTGGCAGCTTGCTTGTTCTATCTCTGCTGAAGCCAAGAGTCCTGTGAGACAAAGAGTTGATAGGATGCTCCTCTGGGATGGAAAATGTAAAACAAAGAAAAAACCAAACCAACCAACCAACCAAACAAAAAATCCTTTTGTCCTCCTTGGTTTGATTTTAATGCTACAGGAATTTCGCTTCAAAAGAAAAGTAAAGCAATGCTTGTATTAAATAAGAGATAGTCAAGTGTTCATCTTTTAGCTTTCCTTAGGTATGGGGAAGATATGAGGCAAAGGCTTTTCTTGACATGTATTTCTAATAATTTTTTATTTAAAAAAAAAAAGACAAAGTATCATAATTTCTGTTAGAATGCTTAGATGTGTAGAGGAATGCTATAAATATTTAAAAAAACAGAATTGTTGTTTTATTATTATAATATAACGGAGTTTCTTTTCATTTTTAAGAACTAATAAAAGCCTTTAAGTGGCTTTGTCTTGCCTACTTAGGTAAGGCTAAGCATTTCAGAAGAATGAGGCTTTTTTATTATTATTTCCTGGATGGTGTTAATTACATTAACTCTATAGTAATTCAGAGGAATCTTGTAATTCCCCTAGCAAATAAGCAGTACAGGCCTATTGCATTTGTATTACTGTATTACTCTTTTGGTTGTTGTTTTTTTTTTTTTTTTAGTACTGTTGAAGACTTAATCATTTTATGCACCAGCTTGTCATTCTTGAGATGAATGCTGTGTTACTTATTTATTTACATAGATTACTATGGACTTTTTCCTTGGCTTTTTGTTTTTCTTTTTACACTTTTTATTTCAAAATGCGACTTTGGAGGGGACTGTGCCCTTTAACCTTTATTTTCTATGATACAGTAGTGCTAAATAACATTTAGCCATAAATTAAAATAGCCTTTTTGCCATAAATTGAACTGGACTTAATATACATAAAATATACAGAAAAGAGTAGAAGACTTCTGCATAGCCACTGGAGATCATTTATAGCTTCAAATACCAAGCTTCAAAAACCATTTTTCATATGACATCCATACCGTTTTTCTTCTCAGTCTCTTATTTGCAGGGAGATACAGGGTTCTGGGGTTGCTTCACTGCAATTTGGAAAGGCCAGGGCTGGAGATGGGTACCCTGGCTACATGTGCCATGCCAATGGGACCCTCACATTACTCATCCAGGGTGAATACTTAATAGGTGTGTTATGACAAGCTTAGCAATAAACTCAGTAATGCGCTGTACGTTTCTTAAGAAGTCAACTTGGCATCAAAATAAAAGCCACTTGAATTTTAAAAGCATTGAATGACAGAAATAAGGAGGGTGTTCTCCTTTAAAAATTTTTTAAATGTCCATAAGGTGTCAGTGTGCATCCAAGAAGAAACATGGGTAACAAACACAGCATTCTTCAAAATTCAAGCTATCTTTTCAAGCCTTTGTTTTCTAGGGTCTGAAATCTTTTGTAGAAGAAAAGGTTACAATGGCTGAGTAAGGACTCAAAATCTGTATATATCTGTGTGACTTAATCTTCAAGTCTTTTTAATAATGTTTGTATTTTGGTCTAGTTCACAGACTTAGTTTATGAACTCAGCTGCATTTTGAGGAGTCTGGTTGCAGCTGCACAGGTTTTTTTGGGAAGAGTTTACACAGTGTGATACATGTGATATAAACAACTAGGAGCATTCTAAACAGTATTCTGAAGTTTTTGATACTAAAGGTGTACCTAACACATTTGTAAAACTCTTATGTACGTAGATGTTATAGAATTGTATTTTTTCACATTGCTTCTATAAAATAAGTTGCCTTGCCAGAAGAAGCAGCAGTAGACAGCTGGATGTTAGGTGTTCTGTAGGCTCACTTCTGCAAGCACTTGAAGATGTGTACACATTTGCTGGATGTAGTTCAGCTTTTTTGTAAGATAGCTAAGCCTTTGGATTTTAGAGGCAAGGATATAGAAGCTAATTTTCTCGATATTTTAAAGAGATAATGTGCTATTCGTATGTATTAAGTGACATTCTGTTTTGGTATCATCTTTCAGATTCTGTAAGTTTCTAGTACTTCTAGTACTACAGATTCTGTACTTCTTTCTAAAGCAATTTGTTAGCTTCTCGGAATGCCAAAATGTACTTCTCAAGTTCTCCTCGTGGTGGCACCTTAACTGAACAAATAACTGGTTGAAGTAAGTGTTAGCAAATTTTGGAACCAAGTCTAATCTTAAACAAATCCCATTTAACTTTTTTATCATGTATGTTTTATAGTGTAAAGTTGTAATACAACTGCCTTCTGTGTTCCAGTGTCAGACATAATAAGTACCTAAACTGTACATGTACAGATGCTGCATGCATAACTGGTGTGTGTTTGACTGAAAGCTGGGCCCTACAATTCTGCATCCTGTTCTTAATGCTGGGTGATTTATAAACACTGTTAGTACTATGCAGGCAATTTGATTAATGTAATCTGTGAAATTTCTACCTCACAAAGTATTATCCTTTAAAAACAAAGCAAACTTATTAGGAGTCATTTATACAGTGATGTGTAGGAGCAGAATTTGAGTTCTTCCCATAAATTTTGGAGTAATTGGAAAGAATTTGAGTAATACACAGTTGTCTAAATTTGGATATGTTAAGGTTTCAAGGAAACTGTTTTGGGGTATTTTAAGGAAGATAATAAGGATTGAAGTAGTTCTGACTAGTTGCTGTTGATGAAGGCAGCTCATCTTATGGGTGAGGTTTTATAAAGCAGTTGAATCACTTTCTATCACAATAAGAAATACAAATGCTCCCACTACTTCTCTGTGTCATCTGTCATCCCACGATGAGCTAGCTCAACTAATTTACCACCAGAAAAACAAAATGGGGCAGTTGGATCACACAGGTGCTTGTGCTGGCACAGGAAGGGGATGTGAATGAGCAAAGGATCATGCAAGGAAGAGGGCAGTGAAGAATCCCTCTGGTGGCCACAATTAAAATCAGACTCAGCCACTTCCTCAAACCTCACTTTTGAAAAGAAAAAAACTTTGGGTGGAAAAAGTTTTAATTAGTATTTTTAGTTAATAGTTTGCTGTATTTTATGCAACTTTACTCAGTAATGGAGTGTTCAGCTGTTTAAGGGAAGGGCTCTTTAATCTTCCCTTGAAGAATTCTCTGAATTGAAAAGATGCCAATAAAAGTAACTTCTAAGAATGAACGTCACTTACATGCTCATATCCTAGAGCCCTCCTGGAAGCAGCACTGGACTTTATCCAGCTGTGTTTTCCAGAGTGGTTTCAGTTGCCAGAAAAAAGCACTCCTTGGACACAAAGAATATGTAAGGGATTCCTAAAAATTTTGAGGAAGTGCAGCATCCCCCAGGCAGCAAACTGGTACATGAGGCAGCTGCTGACCTGTACTATTCAGATGAAAATCTGAAGAGTTCATGTAAGTCGGTACAGAGTGTTTACATCCTAAGCACAGAGAAAATAGCACTGGTATCTGTAGCAAACAGAATTCATTTTGTTCACTTTTGTACAGTATTTTGAGCCCCTGGTATGTATGGAAACAAAAAGTAAATGTCCCAGTTGTGAGCTGTGGTTTCTCTGGTCACAGTCTCTCTATTCAGATCTACTAGAACCTGCCTATTCGAAGTATTGCACTGTTATGAATTTTACATGTGTTTTAGTGGAATATTTACTGGAATATTCATGATTTTGTTTCAACTGTTGTAAATTTTCAGTGAGAGACAATTTGATTTGAACTGAGTTGCAGAAAACATTCTTAAAAAAAAAAATTTCCATCCTGAAAAAAAAACCTAACCAGAAAACTCATCCACTAACAGTGCTCTCACTTGGGTGGGACAGGGAGAGAGAGTTTGGATTCGAGGAGAGTTCCACCATCACATGGCTATGAGTAGGGAAATTAAAAAGAAATTTCAAAAACAACAGATTCTCTTTTGCAAGTTGTGAATTTGGAGACGTAAACACTTAGTGTTTAAGCTTCTTTCTCCCCCAGTGTTACTGACTTCCAAATCTTTCCTCCTAGGAGAGTTTTCTGTTGTGACAATAGAGGTGAATAGACGATTTGAAGAAGTAGACTTTGTTGTCTTTTGTCATTGACAAAGAAAACTAAAGAGCAGTGCTTTGAATGTTAAAAGTTGTGTGGCCTCCTGAGAAGTAATTTGCTACTCTCACTATTGTTGTAAATAAAGTGTTGCCTCATGTCTTGATAAAGTATCTTGATTCTTTTATTTATCAGAGTTTTATGCGTATGAGTAAATAGCAGACAGACTTTTGAAGATAATTTTGACTTTTATTCCCTAAGATGGTTAGACTTGGCAGGTAGTGGGTGGGCATTGCTTCCATGCAGAGTGTCATCTTCTAGGTGCTCTTCTGGTGTGTGGCACTGGGAAGGTACTCTAACCCATTTCTACTTTTGTCCCTTCAAACCAACTCTTTATCACTTTCCCTTCATGGTCACTGAATCATCAGTGAGTTGTGTGAAGCATTTCTTCGGGTGCAGTTCTGTGCTTCTTTCTTAACTTTACGCAGGCTATCGATTGTTCCTCACTCTTAGTTGACTATGTCTTGTTGCCTCTGTGACTGGATTAATGTTCTACTTGAATTGGCTGCTCAAACCATCCAACTGTGTCAGTCGAAACAAAACATAAAACAGTCAAAGCATAAGACCCTGCTAATACAGCTGAGAGGTAACAGACTTGCTGTAGAAGAATTTCCAGGGTGATTTTTGCAAATTGTGCTCATTCAGTGGCCTTTCCAACTTCAGCCTACGGAGGTGTGTTTGATCTACTAAGCCTTTTGGGTTTTATGTTGGTTTGTTTGTGGGTAGATTTTTTAGTGTTTTTTTTTTTTTTTTTAATTATTACCTCTTTTTTAGAGGAGAGGGAGTGTGGAAAAGGGAGAGGGAAGGTGGAACCTTTTCCCTTTTATTTTTCAATGGATAGTTTTGATAGTTGAACAGTTATTTTTAAAGTGAATTCATCTTGTTTATTTTCTTGAGTAGTCAACAGATTATTTTCTTGAATAGTCAATAGCAATTTTCTGTTTGAAAAAGGAGCTGATTCTGGAAACATCCTAAGCTAATGTGAGTCATCACTGAAGGTTTAAAATAGTTGAATGTGATGTTTGTTTCCACCCTTCCACAGCTCAAAATGGTATGAATCATCTTTTTTAGTGTTTCCCAGATAACAGTCTGAACGGAAACGGAATGCATTTCTGACTCAAGTGCTTAAATGTTAGTGGTGCACTCCCTGCTACTGCTGGTTTTGGCCGGGTGGGAATTCCATAGGAATTTCAGACAAATGTATGAACACAAACATTTTGTAACTATGGCAACTTAACCATGGGGTATTCTTGTGGTTGGTGACATGAAACTGTAAAAGCCTTCTGCTGACTGGCAGAACTGATTTGACTTTTCTTTTTGCCTAAATTTTGTGCGTGGTAGGAGATTAAAAAAAAAAAAAAAAATAGGAAATCAGGAGAATCATTTCCTCAGACTTCTAGAATTCTCATACAACAGCATAATTTTAAAATGTGTTGCATATTTTGTATAGCATCTGGCTACTGTTCCTGCCTGCTGAAATGAAAAACAAACCCAAATTTCTTCCATACTTGCATATGCTTATAGTCAAATGTAGGGCTCTGTTATTCTGTGTGAATGAGAGGGTAACTCAGCTGCATTCCTTACTCTAGTGTATGTCTTGAAATTGTGCTGAGAAAAAATAGATGGCCAATGAATTTTACAGGGGAAAGAGAAGGGAAAAGGAGATGGGTGGTACATCTGCATTTAAAAAAAAAAAAACAAAACAAAAAAAAAACCACTATTGGAAGAAACAACTTTGATGCAGCTTGGAGAAGAGTAGCCTATTTGTGATCATGCCAAGCTCCTTTAACAAGCTGCAATGAGAGCTTTGAGATTTCATCTCTTAGTTTAGAACTTGTGACAGAATCAAATTTGTCACCTGTCACAGGCAGCGGAGGAACTTTCATTTCCAGAAATGCACCTGACCAACACCTGCTCCTTCAGAAACTCAGCTGGATTGCCACAGAACAGAGTTTCGTTAAAGAAAAAGTGATGTTTGTTCCATGTTTCTCAGCTAGGATGTCACAGCTTTCAGTCTCAACACCTGCACTGTCCAGTGCTGAATTAGGGGAACTCCTGTGATGCTGCCTTTTCTTTGAGGGCATTTCCAGCCTTCAGCAGAAGAATCAATGTTAAGAAAAAAGCAAGGTGAAAATCCAAGTTACTGGTTTGTATGATGAGGAACACATGCAGGGTTTAAAAAAAAAAAAAAAAAAAAAAAAAAAAAAAAGTAAATAAATCTAAAAAACCAACAAACCACATGATTCTAGAAAGGGTAGAACTTGTTCTTTCTCTGACAAGATCACACTTGGTTTTTTTGTTTAATATATATTAAAAAAAAAAAAAAAGCTGCTTTTTCCTTTTTAGATGTGGACTAAGTGAATTGTTTTCAATGCATTAGAGCAAGAACTTCCTAAACCTCCTGTGCCACCCTTCTTATAGAAAATCCTGTGGACATCTGTTGATATGCAAGGGTGAAAGGCATGTGGTGATCTTATACATTGTAGCATCTGTCCTTGAAATGCAGACGGTGTACTGTAGCCCAAAGAATACCTACTGGGAAAGAAAAAACAGGTCTATTGTGTGGTGACAGTAAAACAATGTTATGTTGACTTTGTGATGTTGGTTGAGTTTTTGTAATAAAATATGATCTTGATTCTGTTTCCTGTTCTGAAGCAGTATTGCAGGAAAAAAATTTCAAAGGGGAAAATATGTAAAATCAGCACTTCGTATGCTCATCTTCAGAGCATGACTATAGATGAGTAGAGAAGCAGATCAAAAGAGATGTACTAACTCTTCTCTATGTATGAGTGCTCCAAGTGCCTGCAGGGAATTCTCAGTTGTTTTACCAGCTGCCCTAATATGATTTAGTGGGATCATGATATAGTTCATTTGTAAGTGTGTGCACTCTGACATAAATAGTCTTAGGGCAGTGTAACTGGTGATACAAAACTAAGATTAGGAATTCTGCAGTTGTTTGTTTGCTCCAGCTCAGCTACCTTTATCTGTTTCTGTCGTTGGGAAGGTTCAATAGCATCTCTTCCTGAAGCATCAAGCTGTTGGTGGCAGCTGTGGCTGCGGGTTGCTGTATTCTAAAGCCTCTGGTTAGTGTTTTTACTCTATGTTATGGTTGCATTCCCATCTGGTGTAACCTCCCAGCAACCAGCTGAGTTGTGCAAGGGGGAGAATGGTTGATATGTGGAAGAACAAATAAAGACTGCTGAGCCTTTGGGTTTTGTTTTGGTTCCTCGCACTCTGCTCTTAAAGTTGATGTGTGCAGCTGAAATTGCTGCCTTCAGTAATTACTACTGGAAGTATGCTCTGGGTGTAATTGTAATATATATTTAACAGTATTTCTAGTGCCAGGAAACAAAATAGGCTGTGGATGTGGTCTGAATTGGAAAGAATTATAGGGGTCTACAACATCATATACAGATAGGTGTACCGTTTTGTAGGCTGTCTTTCCTGAAACGGCAGTTGTCTTGACTTGTAATTAACTTTATTTTGATCCATTTCCACTGTTGTATTTTGGACAGCTGCTGAGTGTTAGAATTGCCTTCAGAGAGCTCCAGAGCAGGAGGCAGAGAAGGGAGTCAGGAGGAGCTGCCTGCCATTGCACACCACCTCTTCATGGCTGATTAGTTGATTTGTAGTAATGTCTGTGCTGAGTCCTCACTGTTTGCTAGGCTTCAGCTACTAGGCACAGCCTACTAGACTTTGTATTTTGGTTATCGAGGCACTTTGTAAAAAAGATTTTGTTTCATCTTGTGGTGGTTGTAAGATGCTATAGATCAGCTGAAAGTTTCTGAGCCAGTGTATTGTTGGAGTATACGAAGTATGCAAGAAGTCTTACACAGAAAATTGCAAAATACACTTTTAACACTTTTAAAATCTGATCAGAGAGAAATAAAGTATATTTATGATGTATTCTAAAAGATTGCAGTTTGATTAAATGTACAAATGATGTTTACATCTCAAGCACAATTGCATTAGTGTTTTTTCATCTGCTGCTCCAATAGAGAGAAGATAGAATGAGTGCTAGATACTTTTCCTACTGCCACGTTTGCATCTCTTGATGCAATTCTGCAATCTCTTTGATTCAATTTCTGTTGAAATTATGTAGCTTTGTATTTTCTGTGCAATCAGGTGCTTCTGTAAATCACTTCAGGCTGCATACTTGCCCGAAAGAAAGAAGAGCTGCCTACAGCATCCAAGAGGTGCAAGCAAAGCTGTTTCACTTGTCCTTGTAAGCAGAAGCATGGAGCCCAGAGGTTAAAATGAGTCTCCTTTTTCTGCATCCCAGCTGTGCATCATATGCAGAGTCTGGAATAAACAGAGCAAAATTGAGAAGAAAGACTGTAATTTATTATTGCCTTAGACCATTCTCTTTCCTGACTCCACCTCATTCCCCCAGGAGTGGGGAGGAAACAGCGAAGGGCTCAGACAAGTGACTCACAAGGCTGCTTGAAGTATTGCAGCTTATATTCATGGTGATGCTGAACACTCATCTTTGTTTGTGTGTTAGGAAAACTTTAGTAAATATTATAGATAAATTATTCAAGAAACTGCTTATCTGTTGTGTACATTGCTTGTGCATGAATAGATAAGAGTACTGTGAGTAATCTGTCTCCTGAAGAGGTCCATAGCTTAGACCAGTTGTTTTTTAGAAAAATCATAAGCCTTACTCGGTTTTGAATTTTTCATTTTTACTGAAATCTGACAGAACAGTTTTATCCCTTTCCTAGATCCTCAATTATACAGAATACTAAATGAAGCCAGTTGGCATATTCTCAGCCCAGAAGAGAACTTGGTAAATGCTGATTGTCAAGAGAAATGGTTATTTGAGTAGGTTTGTTGGTACTGAATGTGCTTCGCTGAGGTGTTCGGCATCATCTACAGTGCTGCTACAGTCCTTTGCTCATCAATTCCTGAGGAAAGGGTCAATCTATAGAAAAAGGTTACTATTTTTAGCTGCTTCTGAGTTCACAGTTTTTTTTTTTCTGTCTGGTGCAGATGTGGCTGCTGTCATCCATATTTTAAACTGCAGACTGTGTTCCTATGATTGCTTTCTGTATATCTACTCATGGAATTCTCTTGGAATTTGATTCAGTTAAAGACAATTTATTTGCTGAAAATACTATGTAAACACAAAGACTTTTTTTGCAAAAATGTTTATTACCAGTTTTGTCCACTTGAAAGTTGTTTTTATTGTCTAATCATTGTACTCCTTAACATTTTAAGACTTAAATATGGAGATTTTGTTTTGCTAACAATTAGATGTGTCTGCAACCTGATCACCACTCAAGACCCAGTAGAAATGACTTTTAATAAAAAAAAAGTTAGATGATTCTCAACTACTTGTTTAAAAAGTCTTCTTATTTTAAATCTGTGAAATTTAATTTTGAAACATTCAAGAGCTTTGGAGAAGATGGATGCTGATAACCCACTGATCTTCGCTTACAGCAAGTTTTATTAGGATAAGTTAGGAAGTGTATTTTGAGAGATGCAGCTTTGTTTATTCATACCTCTGGTTGGGATTGTTGGATTAGTTAGTGAAGGGGAGTTATGAAGTCACCTCTTATTTACTCAGCCTTCATGTTCTTTTACTGTTATCTCTTCTCCCTTACTGAAAGTTACTAGTTTCCAGATAATACACTGAAAAACTAAAACTTAGGATTGATTTCTTTTAGTAGAATTGTGGATTTAAGCCTTTGGAATAGGTGGTGGTATAAAAACTTGTATTTTGCAAAGCAGAGGATATTTTGGGTTATTTTTTTGAAAGCGCAGGAAGAAATTGAGACTGTTTCTGGTTGAATTCTCAATAGCAGGGAGTGGGAAGGGGCAGATGGCCAAATGTTATTTTCGTTATATTTTGGTTTTTTGTTTGTTGTTTTTTGAAGTAACGTAACCTTTGAGCAGTAGTTAATTGTGAGCAAAAGCTAAATGTTGCTAGGGTTAGTTGCCCTTTGGGGAAGAAAGTAATTGCATACACACATTTGTAGCGTGATTTTTTTTTTTTATTTTATTTTTGTCTGCTTACTTTTCTGTGGCTCATAATGCCATCAAGATCAATGTAGTATTGACTTGGTTGTGCTGGTTCTCTTCCTGATGCAAGCTGTGATGTATTGGCTTTTAGCTCTTTGGCCATAGGAATGTCACCATTCAAAAAAATACGTGGTGCTCTGCAAGATATGTGTTAACTTATTTGAGAAATAGTTTGTTTTCATTATGGGTAAGGTTTTTAGAGTAATTACCACAGCAGATTAAAGTGTTTTTAACCGTGAATTTTCACAGTTCAGTAAGTGTGAAGTCCTATACTTTTTATATTGGCTTTTCAATTTCTAACTAAATATTTTTAGGTGTGCTTTGAAGGATTAATTGCAAAGGTGAAAAATGGGCCTCTTTCAGATCATGTTATCTCCTGTCTAGCACCACACCTAATTATGTAATGGGAATTCTGAAGAAAAAGTACGGAATTCGTAGCTTTTGTTTGCTGTATAAACTTTTTACTCTAGAAGGCTGTTTATTAATACTTAAAATATGGATGTGACACGAATTATTTAACAAATGTATGTATGTGTATGTACCATGAAAACCAAGTATATAGTTTGTAAATGTACCTTGCTCATATTGCAAAATATTTCATATTTTCCAAATGTAACAACATATTTTTGTTTTTTTTTTCTTTTTCCAAAGGAAGTTTGAGTTATGCAAGTGAACTACAGTGTCTGTTCCCTAGGCCATTTCCCACAAAAAGTGAAATATCCTCAGGGCTGTGGGTGCTGTGTTTCTTAGCAGACAGCGGATGTTGCAACAGATTAGTCTTGAGGATGTCCTTCTTTTTATTTAAATAATCTTTGCTGTGGCCAAGAAGCACATGAATTTTCATATGTGTTCAGATCAATCTGTGGTATTTCTTTATAATAAATTATTGAAATGCTAGAACAAAGCAGCACAGTGTACCAGCCATTGCTTTTTTTGTAATTAAAACCAGAAATATGAAGTTCCAAAACAACTGGACTCCATAGAAATGAATAGAATGTATCTATGAAGTTGTGTGGTATGCTACAATTCACATATTGTAAATGAAAACATTTGGGAAATTTGAATCTTACTAGAAATTTCATGGTGAGTCCAAAGTGTGTGCTCTATTATGCCAAGCCCGGCGTTTCTGAGCTCAGGGAGCCCTGGACTAAGTCACTCTGTGGCACTTGTATAAAAACATTCGTCTGTGTGCAGTGTCGGTAGGTGTGTGTTGAGCCATTTATTGTGTTACAGCAAAGCAGTTGTAGACATTATTTTAAATGAGTGGTGATGTGAGTTTTTCCTTCCTATGACTCCCAAAGGTGGGAATTTGCTGCATCTATTAATACCCAAACCATTTAATATTCCATTTCAACCTGTCTGTTTGGATTAATATGGGAAATTTGAGAGTGAATGCGTTACTGGAGAGCAATTCCACCGGCCAGCTTGCCCACCATAGGCACACCATGATGTGGGCAGCTCAGAGGGACGTCAGAGGTACCGCACAGCGTGAGCAGAACCCTTGCTTTGTTCCTGGAGCTCTGAGTTAGTCCCACGAGTTAGCAGCCATTTACATAATACACCCACTAACCAGCACTTCAGCACGCTCGAGCTGAAATACTTATTTAGCAAGTTTTAGGACTTCATATGCATCTACACTCGAGGTACGTGTTTCAGGCAGAGGGTAGGTTTGTCCTCATTGCAGAAAACCATGGGTTGGCCATTAGTGGTTGGCCTCTACCGGTCGTGTTGAGATTCCACGTTAGAGAGATTCTGTGGGGAGTTCCTTGCCTTCAAACAGTTAAGCAAGGGCTGTGGTGTGGTGCTTCTCTGTCCAGTGCCATATGAAAGCAGTTAAACGCTGGGATTGTTTACTGCCTAAATTGTTGTTAGTCAGCAGGGCCAGCACACCGGATTTCTCTGTGGCTTTTAGTGGAAAATATTAAACGGTTGCTCTTTGCTCAGTTATAGAATTCTTACATTTTTGGCTGAATTAGTCACAAAATTGGCACAAACGTAACAGCGAAGGCTGCCCCAAAAAAGGGCAGTCTTTTTTTTTCTGTGCCAGAGGAAGTTGCAGGGAGCAGTAGCTGGCTGCGTGTGACATGTGAGCATTACGGGGCATTCCATCCTGCGAGCCTGCAGTCTGCGCTCACTGAGCCGCCGCTCTGCCGGAGCAGCCGGGCCGCTGCAGGGTTTATCTGCTGTCACATCATTTCGTCTGTCGGGGGAAAAAACCTGCTAAGCAGAGCCTCCATCCGAAGAGGAAAATCAGGTTGGCACAGTGACAGATGTTTGAATAAAGAAGTTGGCTCGGAGGAGGTGCGTGGAGCCTGATTTTATTTTTTTCCCCTCGCTCTCCGCCTTAATCTGAATGAGGACTCTCATGGGAACTGGATTCACATGGCGATCAAAAGGAACGCTTGAGTGATGAACTGCTTCTGCGGAAGTCTGAGGCAGTCATTTGTGTGCGGGAGCTGGCTTATTTTGCTGAAGCGTCCTTCTTGTTGGAATTTGTGCCGGGCGCGTTCCCTGATGGAGAAGCCAGAGGCTGGGGAAGGAGAGCTGAGCGTGCTGCGCTGCCGGTGGCACTGAGGGGTGAGCTGCCTGCGTCTGTCGTTTGGGGAAGCTGGGTTGAGCCAACAGCGTTATTCAAGGAGTTGCATTGTCCCTGTGCTCTGACTGATCGCATGTAAATGTGCTGCAGCCTCGCTGTACATTGCAGATATTTTTATTGCACGCGGAAGAATTATTTGCCTCTCTCCCCGCTCTGAAGAACTGCTGGAAAACGGATGCATTTTTTGGATGGACTGTTTCTGACGCTGAGGAACAGGGCTGCAGTATCACAGAATGGTCAGAGCCCGCGTTTATTCTCGGACAGCAGAGAGCCCGCTACTGTTTGCTGGCAACTGACCTTGCGGGACTGGGAATAGCCACAGCCATCTCTGTCAGAGCAATTGTTCGTTCTCTGGGCCTGCAGAATGGAGCCGGTGCTTCTCCAACAATGATCCCCCTGTCTGCTTAGGGGGAGGCACTGCTCAAGTTGTGCTGCTGACAAGGGCAGATTGGCTCGGAAGGACAGCTCTTGGAGGCAGCGAGCTCTGTTGCAATTCAGTTGGGTCTAGGATATTTTTATCAGCTGTTCCACAGCCTCATCATTGTGGTTTCGATGTTTTGTGGAATTTTATTTCATAGAACAACTTTCTTAATGTCTCAGGGTGATCAAATCTGAAAAATGGAGCATAGAGTGGGATTGCAATGTCCTTTTCTAAATATTCAAACACCAGCAGCAGCGCTCACAAGTTTGTGAGTGTATGTGAAACAGGTAAAAGCATTCCCTATATGGTCCTTGGTGCAATACCTGCAGTGTGCTTCCAGAAACAGAGTTGCTGGTGTTATTCTGTTTGCTTTTGCTTCTTCAAACGGATCGAATGAGTCGAGTCTGTATTGTTGTTTTGGAGGAGGAGGAAGATGATTCTCCCACGTTTGTTTCCAATATACCTCAGGAAGATATATGTTTGCGTCCATTACCTCCTGGAAATGTGCTGGTAAGGCATGTTGTTTGGTGGCATATTTTTCATTTGTAATACTGGCGAGGATACCAATAGAAATGTATAGGATTATCATGAACATGAATGATGTTGAAAGAAGCCAAAGTGGTAAAAACTAAAGAGAGAAAGCCTGAAACTTAGTTTTAGAATTCATGTTTGCAGGAGCTTGCTGTTTTGCATGGAACTTGATTGATGGTGCAGCAGTAATAGATCTCAGCTCTTGCATGGTAGCAGAGGATTGTCAGAGGGCTTGGTGAGCTGTGTTGGGAGTGAATGCTTTTCCCCCCTCCTCGTTCCTCAGGGTTACATTTATGCAACACCACTTTAGGAACTGATGTAATCATTATATTGCAGTTATACGCTGTATTTATTTTGAGAACTGATAGACTTCATCAAGTGACAGCAGTTAAGAGCTAAAGTAAAATAATGTAAGTCATAATTGAAATGTAACTGTTAGATTCAAACTACCTTTTCTGGACAGTGCTGTGGGGGCCTCTGCTTTTATTTCTTGAAATTGTTTTGTGAAGTGACTGCTTTTATATCTTGGAACTGTTTTGTGAAGTGACTAATGAAAATCTTGCTAGCATATCTCAGCAGCTTTTCTTTTACTGAGAAATCCTGCTATATTTAGCATGTGAGCATGAATTTGTTACCGTACTTATCTGATTGATACGCTTTGCTTTCTTGCTTGTTCTTTTCTCTTTCTGAACAGGTAAAACCTTTCTACTCACTTTGGTCACTTTCTAATGTAAAGGGTATTAACCTACTTATATTTTATAGAACTCACAGTGTGTTATAATAGCCCTAATTTTATTAAGAGATATTCTCTTCTCAGCTGTTAAAAGCTACTCTTACAGGCTCTTTTTAAAATAATGTATGTTTCATTGGTTCATGCAGTGACAAAGTATGTTTGTGTGTCCGAGGTTTTTAAAGTTCTGAATTCTTTCAGTTCTACCTACTGTTAGTAGTCACTTGACTCCACTGCTTGGGAAGTCTGATTTTTGTCCTCACCTTGTGTTTGTGTTATGTGTTACAGTATCATACGTGCATCACTAAAAACTGAAATGGATTTACATTCTTAATATTTGTTTTTCTTTGTTTCAGCCACCGTTGGTTCAAGCTATATTTAATGGAGACCCTGATGAAGTTCGAGCATTAATATTTAAGAAAGAAGATGTTAATTTTCAGGTAAATCCAAAATTAGCTTTGAATACAATCTACTTTTGTTTTGATCCAGCTTTCTGCTCTACTAATCACTTGAAAACTGTGTTAATTCAAGAGTTGTAAGTTGTAGTGCTTTTATGTAATAAGCAAAAGTAAAATTTTTATATACACTTAATTCTGGAAAAGAGGAGGGAGAAAGATGGTATTCTTTTAGCTTTCTACATTCACATTGATACTAAAGAGTTAATTTTATATTTTTTTTCAAATGTTAGTTTTGCAGTACTGGGATAACTGAAAAGTTTGTATGTACAGGTTTATCTTAACTTCTTAGAAAGTAACACTAGTTGAGAATGATGCTTTGAATGAAATAGAGCATGTAGTACATATTAGACAATTAAAGAAAATAGTACAGAGTTTCAGTAGGTAGGCTTAAGAATGGATATTAGAGAGATAAACCCAGTGCGTATATTAGCCTCTAAAGTAAGAAATTGTGCTCATGTGTCCTGTTGGTGACACTGCAGATTTTTAGAAGTTGTACTGAAAATAAATCAGGTTTATTCCATTTTGGGTGAAATTCAAAGAATTGAACTGCACGCGTTTACTGTATTTACTTTCTATTAAAATTCTAATATGCATCTTTGACACTCTGCAAGATAATATTGCCTGAACCTTTTGCTTCTGTTAGAGAATTCTGTTTTGCTTATTGTAGGCTGTCATTAGCCATTTAGGGTATAGCATCATAGCAGTGTATGTAGCTGTTTCTTCTCCAAGTACATGAGAATGTGACTAACACTAAAAAGCTAAAGCTAACATCTGGATGTTACGCTGTGGCCAGTGTTAGACCATGATCATTGTTTACCTTTTGTTCTTGAGATTCACAGAACCAAAAGCAAATATTTAGTTAGGCGTGTGTATTTTGACATTTAAAAGCATTCTGTGGAATTTATCTCTGGCCAGTGCCAACTAGAAATCCTGTTTTCTGGAGCTTGGGCAGGGCTCTGTATAGGGAAACTCACTGTGAAATTGAAAGTTTTGTTTGATAAGGTTCCTTTTTTTTTTTTTCCCCCCTTTCCTTGAGAAGTTTTGCTTGTTCTTCAGCAACATTCTGTGATGGATTATATAATATCAAATGACATAATCTTCTGTTTAGTCATGAGTGCTTGTTCTGTGCATGTGTGTCTGTCTTGTCTCTCCATGTGCACATTGTAATCCTATTATTAGCATATTCATTTTAAAAAACTGATTAGTCTTTATCATTTCATTTGTATTTCTCCATACACGAGTCAGGTTAAGCACCCATAGTAAACAAAGTAAGCTTAGTATCTTTCTGCTTCTTTATTTATTACAAAAGCCTCTGCTAGGTTTTATTATCTGTGTGGTAGTGAGTTTGTTTGGTTTTGATTCTCTCACAACATTTGTCGAACAGGTGCTGTCAGTCCATAAATACAAAACAAGTAGACACGCTTAGATAAGAAAGCTTCTCATGTAATTGTTTCATACCTCTGGGTGAAGAGGGTTACTCTGAACTGCCAGGAAGCGATAGCAAAGAAAAATACTGTAGATTGAATATTCAAAATCTGTTTGTACATGTGTATACATACCAATTTTGCTTCTTGCTGTGGATTTAGACCACATATTTATCTTGCAGTAGTGATGTCCAAGGAGCATTTAGAATGCATTGAAAACAAGCTGTTTTCCTCACAGCTCCCTTCTTCAGCGTAGGCAGATGCTTATCTCATGTGAGCACTCCTTTCTAACGTGGCGGTCCCAGTTCTACTGCAATATTTAATACTGAATTCACATATAACCCATAGAACAGTTTGTCAGGACTTGCTGAGCATACAGATCCTGCCAGGGTTGGGTAGAAATGAAGTTAACTGCAAAGGGAACTTTGTGCATCTGTCCGTGTGTGGTATTTTTCTTGGGTTTTGCACTTGTTGTATGTACTTGACT
The DNA here is from genome assembly GCF_019238085.1 of Lagopus leucura. NCBI lineage: Eukaryota > Metazoa > Chordata > Aves > Galliformes > Phasianidae > Lagopus > Lagopus leucura. The sequence continues at coordinate 17,545,341 of NW_024962334.1, forward strand.
GGAGGTAATGTATTCCTACGTAGTCCCGATCCAAACCTTTTCCCTTGGTTGTGTGTTACGAATTGATGTGGATAGAAGGAGGGGGGGAAGTGAAGGAAATGAATTGACTGTGTATGTTTCCTAATAAAGAGAAGGATTGGGATGAACTGTAGTGGGTTGTATTAGAACCAGTATATGTGTTAGATCTTTTTCCACTTAGCTGTCCAAGTGCTTCAGTACAATTGTTCGAATTCCAAAGCTGTTCCCTCCACTGCCTTTGCAGAGTCTTTTCCACTCTCAATACCAACTAATTATTTTGCAGTTTGTATTCTAATAGCTGGGATTCCTTCCTCCCTTCTGCGTAGCAGTTGGTCAGTTATGTAACTGGAGACTGAGTCCTGCAAGTGAAATTGTGCCCAGAAGAGAGCTGGAGGTAGAGCTGCACTGGCTCTTTACTGTGACAGTGATAGTCATTCTGAGAAGTTGTTGGTGTCTTGGTAAAATACCTTTTTTTTCCCTTTCTGTAATCATCCCGCTTCATTTACCTTTTTATTTTTGGGGTATATAATCTTTAACATCATTTGCCATTGGCTTAATGCTCTGCTAAAGCTAAGTGAGTTGAATCTGTGTGTTTGGCTTCCTACAGGCAGGCTATGGTTTGCCCATTTGGTAATGGCTATCAATTGCACTAAGGTTGGACTGTATTAGAGCATTATTCATAAAGCAAGTGATGTCTTACTTAGTAGTGTAATGTTATATTTAGATAGATTGTGAGGTGGATAGCCTTTCGTAGCCTGCATTCTCGTGTGCAGATTCAAAGATCATGTACTGATAGTAAACCTGGGCTCTTCCAGGAAGGAGGTTGTTCTCTGTTCATGTCACATTTACCAGCTCTCTTGAATCACAGCTGGAATCTGGATTTAGAATGTATGTATTTTATTCAACTCAGCTGCTGTGATTCATGTGAAGAAAGAGCAAATTAAGCATGTTCTTTAGCCAGTGAAGTTGTGGGTCAAAAAGGCCTGCCTCCTTGGTGTGTGCAGCCTGCTGGACAAACCTGATTTACGGGAACTTTGATCAAAGGTATTTTTGGAAGGTGCACTCTCTGAGGTTCCAATTACTGGAAAGAGGAGAAAGGATTACTTCTCCTTTCTCCTCCCCAAAAAATCTTGAGAAACTGTAGCTGCTCCTTTCATGAATCAGGCTGAAATCACACGTATATGTTGAGCCTGATAGAGTTTCTGTTTAGAGAGGGACTGAGAAAAGGGTGCATGTGAGCACTCATGCGTATTTCTTACTATTCATTTTTCCTTCATACCATCCTAGGCTTTTTAGATTTGGCAGTAAGGAAAATGGTGTGTGATAATTAACGCAGTATCTCTGTAGTAGTTTATGATGAATGTCAACGTTTCCTCCTCTTGGTGATCAGAATAGCAAAGTTAGTATGAAATTTGTGCACTTCTCAGCAGTTAATTTTACTTAAGTGATACTGTTATTGCCTTTCACCAGTCAGGATTTAGCCTTTTTTTTTTTTTTTTTTTTTTTTGTTAGGTGTAGAAGTCCATCACCATTGTAAAATTGTACCCCCTTCATTTGTAACCAATACATCTATGATGTATGCTTAGTTTCATAGATTATGAACATTGAATATTTCCACCTTGGCTTTTTGTTACAAGCACTACTGTGTTGAAGGAATACTGGCTCACTGACAGAAATGCTACAGAATTTGTGCATCTTATTCCTAAAATAATTGTTCAAAATCAAAACAGCTTTTCCTCCTCCTCCAAGAACTATTAGGATAATATTTCTAACCACAGAAAGTGATACTTCAGGTAACCCTATATGCTATCGTTGTAACCCAATTGCACTTGATCTTAGCCAAGGGAATAAACATCTGATCCTCTCTGGAAGCAGTGTCAGTGTGCCCCTTGCTCTTTTCATGCTAGTGCCAGACAGGCGTTGCTTTTGGGGAATCCCAGAATGACACAAATGTCTCCCAGTTTTTACAGGTGCTCACTGCTCCCATTTGAAATACTGCTTGACACGTGGTTAGTGACTTCAACATGAACCACCTGTGTCTTGCTGCTCATTTTGCTTTGGGAGATTATATAGATTTATATGTAGCATATCTTGAAGCTGTTTTGTTTTGTTGTTTTTTTCAACACGAGATATAACACTGGAAAATGAAATCATAGATACTGTACTGAGCATTGCAGCTATCAAGATATCCAGATGCTTTCTGTTCCATACCACAGGCCATCCAGCACAGCTCTGAATTTTATGGCACTTTTCTGTCACAAGGAACCAAAAAATAAAAGTAAAAGCCCACCTGTGCTACTATTATGCAATTAAAGAAAAACAAAAACAAACCCCTTCCCCCCAAAACAAACAAACAAACAAAAAAAACCACCAACCAACCTAAAACAGCAACAAAAATAACCAATACCATACAACCAAACAACCCTGCAGCTATAAAGCATTGCCCATAAATCCCAGAGTTTTGTTGCTGGAGCTGGCAAGCATCGTGACCCAGTAGAAAACTGTGACAGGTCTGAATGGGAGAGTGAAGTGTGTACATCTGTCTGCTGTTCTGAGCACAGGGTTTGCTGCATGGACAGCTCTTGCAGTAGAAGTCTGGGCTCCTTTCCCAGCCCTGCAAGATGTGGGTTTGCATAACTCCTTGTTGGTGTTATTTGCATGTTAGGAAAATGTTGCTGGATTTCCTCCTCAGGTAGGATAAGATGTCTGTCTTGATTTCTTGTGATTTTTTGTTTCAATTTTGTTCTGCACATCATTGCATGTACTACAAGAGGAGGAAAATTGGCTTGTTAGTTTGGTCAGAAGCCTAGGGTTTCTCATACAGCATTGAGTTTAGGTACCAGGAGAATTAGAAATTGAGAGTATCTATTATCCATGTAATTTAGGAAATAATGGTTTATAACATAAACATAAATAACATTATAGCACAGTTAAAAACTAAGAAAGATTCTTTGTGATGCTGGTGTCGATCAGGAAAGTACTAGAAGAGGTTAAATTTAAAAAATAGGCAAAAGTTTCTTGGTTTTCATCTTTATATTTCTCTTGTGGGCTGGACTCTTGGGTAGATTTCATGTCCAGGCTTATAAGTGCAGCCTAGAACAAGAAAAATGTGAATTAAAATGTCTGAAATACAGAACATTCCACAAAATGTAGCAGGATGCAGTGCTCTGATCATGCAGATAAATTATGTACAGATTTTGGATCTTTAGATTTTTAATATATGTTATGTAAGAAACTAAATCACTTCTCAATTATTTTGAGTATCTCTAAAGGTAAGGAAACTTAAAAACACAGCATGGCCTTGCTTAAAAGCAGATAAAGGGAAAGCTGCAAAGTATGACATAAAAATAATCTTCAGGAGTTTATTATCTTTGTGTTATCTTTCTGTAGCCATTCATTTTACCAAAGTATATAGAAGGTACGAGAATTTTTTCCCCCTTCTGATTAATAAAAGAACAGAACAAAATGCATACAACTACAATTGTAAAAATCATTTTAATTTGACATCTGTGCCTCATAAAACCTCTTCCATTATTAACTGCTATACATAAGCTATTTCAGTTATCCTTTATGTGGTCAGTAGCTTCTGTAACTTCAGTCACATCAAGAGAGCAGTTTGCCATCTGAGGCATCTGAAGGTGCTGCTCGGAGCAGATTAGCACGTGGCACGTCTCTGATAGTGGCAGTTCATGCGCAGTGCTGCGTTTCTTTGCTTGAGGATATCAGGAAAGCTGTTAAGATGCTCTGGAAATAGATTTGAGAACAATGGAGAACGCAGACAATTTTGCACAGGAAATTAATTGGGCCAGGTAAAGGTAGTAAGAAGACAGCTATGGGCCAACCGCACTCCTTTCCACTTCAGGGGCGCTATGACCATTGACTGGAAAGGAGTTCTGCAATGTTTTGTAATGTGTGTCATTTTGTCCACGTGAAGTACACTTGAAGATGCATCATTTTTCAGAACAATTCATCTCCAGCTTTTGTTACTAGGTAATGTTTCTGTCAGCCAGAATGAAGCTTCTGGGGCCTCTGTATCTAAACTGGTGAGACTAGATGGTAGTTAGATCTAGCATAGTGTAGCAAAAGCTAAGCAGGAATCATGTACTGTTTTAACTTCTTTCTAAAGGGTGAGAGAGCTTGAGTTTGCTAAGGACTCTATTTGTCTCAAGCAAGCATCAGACTCAGTAACTGTTTTGTTGAGTCCATTGTAGGCATTGTAGACTGTTTGCATGAAGACCTTTTATGCTGGCAGCTACAGTTGGCAACAAAAACTTGGGCTAAGCTCTTTGATGCTGTGAGGCAGCATCTTATTGTGCTCCTTGGCAGCACAGACTGTGCGGGCAGCTCCATCGCTCCTGCTTTGCTGACGTGAATGTCAGGAAGGAATTAACAAAGCATCCAGAAAAAAATGTAACACATTCTGAAGAGTGGTGGATTTTTTTATACAGATGTATTTCTTGTATTGTTTGACCTCCTGTCTTAGCAGTTCAGATTATAAACTTTTTTTTTTAATGCAAGTAATGTTAAGGATATCTGTGAATTTGAAAGGCTTTGCAGAATTGATGAGAACATATGAGTTATAACATTTGAGTTTGGCTCTAGTTACTTTAACTCATTTTCATCCTTTGAATTGTTCAGCACTGTGACTGGATGTGAGTTTTCCTACAAGTAAAACCTCTATATTGAAAAGCCATAGGTGTACGTGTGGGTATACGTTCATCTACTAAGGCTGGTCTGAAATCATTGTCTCCTATCTCGTTCGGTTGGTCCAGGATGTCAGAGGAGGATGTTGGTGGTATGACAGCAGAAGCTGAAACCTCCCACCAATATTCTGTTACTTGTTGCCATGTGACAGATGGCAGCAGAGGGGCAGTCTGACACAATGGCATCTTGCAGGCAAGCGCGGATGAAGCAAAAGAATGTCATTAAATTCCTCTATGCAAAAAGAATTGCTCCCATTGACATTTCACTGGTGCTTGCTGAACATTTAGGGAGACCAACCAGTGAAGCAGTGGATGAGGCAGTGTGTGGTGCATTTCAACAGTGCTGACAGTGATAGGGTCACCTCTACTGGTGCAGTTTTCTACAAGCATGGTAGGCAGGTTCTTGTTTGTTGCTGGCAAAAAGTGCATAGCTAATGGTGGTGACTATGTTTGTAGCTGAGAATTAACTCTATGAAATAGTGGTGTTGTGCTCTCTGTGTCTGTTGTAGTTTCCATGGAAATAAATTGTGAGGTATTACTTTTGGAGTGCCCCAAAGGGTAGCTTATCTAAACACATGATCAGCTGTCAGTGGAAACAGGCCTTTGAAATCATTGCAGGAGGTCAGAGAGAAAATTAAATATAACTGTATAAACAAATATGAGTAATGATAATATCTCCAGTTAAACCCACTATTCAGAAACAGACCTTGATTTGGTACAGCAACTCGTGCCTTGCTGTTTCTATTCAGAACGCAATTTCAGAAGCTGTATTGGAGTCGGAGAAATGTTCTAATAGCAACTGTGTGCCTGTGAGACCTCACAGAGAGCAGCAGGTGAAGTTGAGGTTGCAGTAAATCATAAAACAAATAGGGTATGCCTTCAGACACTTCCACTGCGAACTGTTCCTTGAGCAGTTTTTGTTAACATCTGACCAACAGAAGCTGTACCTATCATCTTTATTAGAATGGATTTCTAATAAGAATTGAGAGAGCTTTTCCAAGTAGCTGAAGACATTTTAACCAGTTAGTGACTGTATCTAATTTGTTATGATTTTATTTTGCTTGAGGTATTAGCAAATACATTTTTCTTACATGTGATACTGAAGAAAATATATAATCTTAAGGATTCATGATAGCACCTATCCTATCTTGTTTGTCTTTGGGCTTTTAATAAAATACAGCCATAAAATTATAGCAAGATGCTTCCTTCTCCTTATTTTTTTCTTTTTGCTCAGACTTCCCTTCAGTGTGTATTTCAATGAACTTCATAGCTTTCTGATGGTAGATGTTCTCTGTAATGAACTTTCTTGATGTTTCCACCAAAAACAGGAACTCACATTTGCTGTGTGACCAGCCTGATGATGAGTCATGAGGCTCTCCTGCTTCCTGCAGCATTCACTTAATTGACATTTATTTCTATGTGCAGAAATAGTAGGAAAATTCTGTGAGGAATCTTATTTCTTGAGAGTGTTTGTGCTCCTCTGCATCAGTGTGTGACATGGTGCTGGAGTAGTTCATTTGCAAGAAGATCTACGGTTTGGCTTTTAAAAGGGCATAATATGCATAGCACACGTAAATGTGTGAGATTTTTTTAAGTAAAAAGATACAAAGTTAACTTACAAAAATTACTGTCAATACGCATGCTCGAGTTCAGTGAGTTGTTTTTAAGGCAGTAGATAGAATTTATCGCTACCATACGGGAATATCCAGGTGTTATTTTGGTATAGAGTTAAGCTTTTCATAACTTCATTTTTCAGGAATGTTTATGTTAAGTATCTGAAGGGGGTAAGAAGATACTTAGCTGCAGGGAATATAGGGAAGCTTTCCCTGTAGGAAAGTTTCGTCTGTTTCTAGAGCAATTGCTAGGAGACTGTTTGTTTCATGGATCTGAAGCATGGTTAATTCCAAGAAATGGGGAACTGTGGAGACCTAATTCTTCTGAGTGTTGTGGAAATGTGCAGCATGTTGTGTACTGTGTCTGGGTACTGTAAGAATATCCATTAGCTACTCAAAAATTTAAATTCATAATATAGTAGTTATTTTATGTTACTTAACTATATTACAGTTTGGGGTTTCCTGTTCATTAGTGTGGGATGTTTTCCAAGCATATCATCTGTAATGAATAATTAGATAGCTTATTTCCTTTTAATGTGGCTTTGAGAGTGAATCATGCTTTTCAGCCTCAATATAAAGTATGTCCACATTGCACTGAGTTCCTTTTCTGGTGTGGAAATGTTTTAGAATGTTTTAAAATACAAAGCTTTGTAAGTGAGCATTTTACTTCCGAATCAGAATTCTGAATGACAGAACCTTGCCAGTCCGAATTGAAATAATCCTCTGCATCCTGTTGGTAACGTCATATTTACTCTGTGCAAATGAGATTTTCAAGTGTATTGAGTTATCGCTCTTGTTGGAGCCATATAATAAAACCTTCAACAGAGTTGCAGGATAATCTTACGAACATCAGCAAATTGCTGCCTGGCACGGTGTGTTATTTGGATAACTCAGGAGGTTACCAGTTGCATAGAATAGGACTCTTCTTAAAGGAAGACTTTTTACAAAAAATGAGAAATATTTTTTTAGAGACTTAGCGTTGAATTAATATTACTATGGCATACTACTGGTGCTAATTAGATTCTGCTTCTCATCAGGCCTAGCAAGCTTGCCTAGCTCTATGTTAATGTGGTTATACTGTTTGCTAAACTGGGCAAACAAGCTTGGATTTCTGCGTAGCAGTCTTTTTACCCTATTGGTTGTACACTGAATTTGTTTTACAGTAATTGGGGTTTTGACAGACAAGATTTGTTCCGGTCATTGCTATCCTTTAGTATGGCATCCATTTAAAGAACCATGAATAATTAGATAATTCTTGAAACACATTTGAAATTTCTGCGTTTGAATCTCCAATGTGATTCTTGTTAGAGATAATGATTTTATAGATCATGTGTGATGTGTCACTTTATTTTTAGTGATTATAACCGTACTTACATACTCAGTATTAGAAGTTTCACATTTCCTGCTGCTTTTACAAAACAAACTAGAGGCGAGGCCTTGAATAGTTCCAGCTTACTGGGGTTGCTCCTGGCACTTGCTGTGCCTGTCATGCACGGCTCTGGTATTTGAGAACAGAACATCCCTGCTCCAAGAGCAGAGAGAATAAAGCTCTGTAGACTTAATGTGTGTTAACATCCAACATCGACACAGTCCTTAAAGAATGCATTGCTGTTAATAGCAAGAGAGGATTTGAATTTACTGATTATTTATAGTAACTTCCCATGTGAAAACTCCGCATGCGTATGCAGTGTAACTTTGTACAAAACAGTTTTCCCTGCTTTGCAAGTGCCTAAAGCTATCTCATGTATTAGTGGAACGTCTAATGCTGCATCAATAATCAGTCCTTTAAATCTACTCCAGGGAAGGCTGTGTGTAAATCAAAAACTGGGCGGAGAAAGCATCATTTGTTTGCTCCCGTTCTATGGGAGGGCTGTCCCAGAGGCGCCTGGGGAGGAGGCTGCAAGGAGGGGGGCTCACACTGTGTCGGGCCACACAATAAGTGCAGTGGAAGATTTGAGGACTTGTCATTTTCTGTTGCAGGCCCTTGTTGGGTGTGAGGGGTGGAGTTGTTTCTCAGCACCATTCACTGAATCAGAGAGTCATAGAATGGCTTCAGATAGGAAGGGATCTTAAAGCCCACCCGGTTCCAACCCTCTGCTGCAGGCAGGGCTGCCACCCACCAGCTTGGGCTGCCCAGGGCCCCATACACCTCCAGGCACCACAGCTTCTCTAGGCACCCTTGTGCCAGTGCCTCACCATCCTCTGAGTAAAAGATTTCTTCATAACTTCTCCCCTCTTGGTTTAAAGCCATTCCCCCTTGTCCTGTCACCATCAGACAGTGTACAAGTCAATCCCCCTCCTGCTTGTAAGATCGTTTCAAGTACTGAAAGAAGTATTAACATTTAAACACAACCTGAAGAAAGCACTTTTCTGTCACCAAGACAGTGCAGTTAGTGAGATGAGTGCCTGATTTACATCAGACACATTCAGGGATGTCATGCTAACACTAGCATTTGTAATAAGAAAGCAAAAAACTCAGCTTTTCTGAACAAAAGTGTCACTGGCCTGAACGTAATATGGTGGATTTAAACCAGGGTGGAGATGTGCATACCTTACCTAGTGTGGTGTGATGTTTCACTGGAGCATGAACAGAGACTATTATCCTGTTTTCTTTCTTGGCATCTTTTCTTATTTGTGTCCTTAGATACTACAGATGGATCATAGGGTGAGACAAGGCATTTGCTAGCCCTTCTTCAGCCTGCTTCATGAGCACAGGCTCTGTTACATAATATTCCTCATAATGCCTGTCTATGTGCATTCTGCTTTTATTTTTTTTTTTCCCTCTAGAATAGCTTGATTTATTTATTTGTCTTATTGACAACTATAATCCAATTAAAAGCTTGTTGGATTTTTCCCCACCATATGTTCCAGATAGATGTTTACAAATGGTATATTTGACATTTGGGAAAGGGAAAGCCTAGGGAAAGTATTTTTTTCATGAGATTATCATATCTTTTATTTGTTGATTTTTCTAAGCATAGGATAGTTTCAAGTGCTAGAGAGGTTTTATGTTTGGGAGAGGTTAATTTCTGTATTATTTTTAAATTTTTTTTTTCACAATCTAATATTTTAGTGAGTAATCTTGGCCACAAGAGTTGCTCTGTTTTAATTCCTGAGCTAAAGGAAAAAAAAAGTCCCAAATATCTCAGCTGTACTGTAAGATTGAGTCCATCATATCAAAGGGTAGAGAACAGGTCTTTATTTGTTCCATATATTGGACAAGAATTTAGTAGCATTTGTCAGTGATAAACGGGACCAAATTCTTGGTTGTTGGAACTCAAAGGGGATGGGAGTAGCTCACAAAGCTTGCTCAGTTATTCATGTCCTTATTCAATACACAAGTTGATTGTTGACTTCACTCACAGCAAGTTCTAGGCTTTGTAATTTGTGCAAAAACAGTTGTGTACATCTTCGTAGAATGAATACCGAGACTCAGCTTTTCCTGTGAGCTGTGGTCGTTCCTTACATGGAAACCTAACTAACAAGAATCATGGAAGCAAGAAGAGCATTACAAAACCTGCACTCTGCTTCATACTTTCAAAACGTAACGTTTGGAGAGAGGCGTAAAGATATACAGATGTTTTCAGTTGTTTTTTTTTTATTATGTCTCCTGAAATACTTACCTACAAGTTACCAAGTAGTATTGCTTTAATGAAAGTTCAGTGTTTTCTTTTGTCATCAACAGACAAAAATAGCATTTTTCTAGAACCCACATGAAATGGAAATGCTACATTCCACCAAATACAGCTATTTTATTATTATATTTCTGAAGATTTAGTACTTTAAAATGACCTTGAAAACAAGACATGCTCATGAGCTGAATCTCATGGTTTAAATGTCTTAACCATATTAAACTAATGTGACTTCTGTGTTGGCTTTTTTTTGCTTTTTGGGGGGAAGTTAGCAGTATGAGGGGAGACGTTACTTCTTGAGTCAAGAAATTTTTACTCTTGTTTTCTGATTGCTTAGCTGCTATGTACCCTGCTTTCAAAGTCATAGACCAGACTGAATGTTAGTAACTGATCCTTGTGCAAGATGTGACTCACTTTTTATTTTTCATGTGTTAGCTTTTGTGGCCACAGCTTTACAGTCACGTGTGAACAATTTTGTTATCACATCAGCTTAAGGCTTAAAACGTAAAGGACATAAAACATCAGACATTTGAAGAATCAGGTTTTTGAAAAGTTGTCCAAATCACTGTTACTTAGCAATATTGTTTTGAACTTCAATTTCCTTTTCTGCCAGTCTTTTTTATGATAGAGCACCCACCAGCATTCAGAATCACACTTGCTAACACGTTATGTACATGAAGTTTGGGATTCGATACTAGCTGAAGTGGCAGATTTTCTACCTCTTTTCCTGTTCTCATCCCTTGAAATTGCTCTACTGAGCAGAAATGTCAAAGACCAAGTAGCCTTTTGAATGAGAGCACTGAACCTTCTTTGACATGTTTGCTTGTGTGACTTGAAGAGCACGTACTATTTATACACTCTTTATTAAAGAAATTTCCAGGTGTTATTTTTAAAAAATACTGAGTTTATACAACCATACACATGTTTTAAAAAGAATTTTTTAATAAAAGAAAGTTGAATATGAGTGAATGTTCCAATAGTATTTATCAGTTTTATATATGTATGAATGCTTGATTTTATTTTTCTGTGCAAACTTAGTTTGAACGATTCCCACTAAGTTGTTCTTACTGTTCAGGCATTTTACAAAGGACCCAACCTTTGAATGTGCTTTTTTTTTTTTTTTTTTTTTTTTAATCAGATTTTGTGCATGAACTTTGTGCAGTGGTTCAGTGAAGACAAGTTCTTTAATTAGATTTGTTATTTGAGTTAATCAAATAATCCTTTACTGAATAGGAAGAATATAATTTTCCATGGATTTCAGTGCTACTCTGTGAATTTGAACTGGAAATTCAATTCTGGAAATTTCTTTAAAAAATACCCAAAGGCATTAAGTTGAATGAGGATTTATCAGGGATTGCAAGGTATGTCCAGGCAGCAAAGCCGTGCAATAGGAGTTCTTTTCCCTCACCTCCCATTTGTCTCATAATGTGGAATGGGGTGCACAAGGCAGTGTAGTTCTTTCCTCTAGGTGAAGGTAAAACTTGTTTGACCAGCAGTGTTTCTTGAAGAGTTTAGGTATACTCCAGGTCATACTGGGACAGCAAGGTGATTGCCTGGGCTGTCACAGTAGCCAAAAAAGGAAGGGATATCCGTCCTGATACAGAGCACATTGCAGTCAGTCGCTGTTGCTACAGCGTGAGTTGCCTACCTAAAAGTTCTTTTTCCCATGGAGGAAATGTGGATATGGGTAACAATTTTCTGCAGCCAAAATTCTTATCACTTCCTTTAATGACTAAATAAGAGTAGATCAGATCAATTTGTATAGCTTTTAACGTCTCTCAGTTGGTGGAGGTTCATCCCACTTTCATCCATTTGGACAGGCCCATGCCAAACCTCCATCCTGTTTCTGAAATATCCCTATCTACAAAACCTGGGTAGCTCTTTGGATTATCCACCTGCAATTGCTGAGCATTTGATTTTGATTTAGAAATTTTGGGGAGGAAAGTTAGTGTTTCCCTAGCATTATGTACAGAACATCCTTTTCTTTTACTTGCTAGATTTGCTGTCTTAATATTTTCTATAAAGAGGATAGGTCCTAAAATACAATAAGGCTTAGTGATAAAGCCATTATTACAGAAGGTTTAGCGTGGGCTTTCTGAAATGCTCCTTATGAATGCAATTCAAGTGTTTATGAAAATACTAGCATGAGCCATGGTTCAAGCAATTAATGAAATCAGCAAGGCAAATCTAGTCTTTTCAAGCTGTGATGGTACTTATCTGGATTCAAACAATACTTTTTTGTTAGCTGTTTAATATATATTTGATTTTTGTGGCTAATGCTATGCTTTCATCCTGTTTTTAAGCATGCAGAAGAGAGGGTTTTTTTTTTTTATATCTTGTTCACTATATTGGAGGTACATTTTAAGTTTGAGATAGGAGAAGATACAGTTTTGCTTGTAAAAATGCTGCTAGTCAGAATCAGTTGGAAATTTATTTTTTTTGACAACATCAAGTTATATGTTCTAATTAAGCTATGAATTTCAAATAATGTAAATGGTGTTCTGACAATTGAGTAAAAAAAAAAAAAAAAAAGAAAACCTGAGGAAAAAAAAATCACAGATAAATTACACTCAGGATAGAGATGGGAAATGAAGTTATTTGTTACAGATTTACATGTTTGGAAACTCTAGTACTATATATTTATATACTATATCTATATATATAGATATATTTTAGTACTTTCAGTTGACAGTAATTAATGCTTTGTTGTTGGACATCCTTCCAAAGAACTAGCATCCCCAATTTCGATGGCCTCAACTGTGTACCTAAGCTAACTCTTATGAAGTCTGAACGTAGAAGCTGAGCATTTAGGTGCATTCTATTTTGGGTAAAGGAAGAAAAAAATATTTAGAGTAAGCAATCGTTCTGTTTTATAAAAGGGTGATTCTAAAATCTGTCTCAGAATCTGCAGAGTATCTCAGTGTATTTTAAGTGCAGCACTGGTGACTTGATACTGAGAGCGACCCCTCTGATATTTGATGCTACTAAAGAATTGCAAATATTTTATGTTTGCGTTCATATGTACTATCAGTGAACCTGGGAGTGACCAGAAGCTCTTTCTCACTAACTTAACTCTGAGTTGCTTGCAAAGACAGTACCCACACAAAGATAATTTTTATCTGGAAGGATACATAGTCAAAAAGAAAAAAAAGAATAGGTAGAAGCAAATGCTGTATGTTTAATTTAGCCTTAAATTTCTCTGTTGTTTTACTTCATGGAAATACCTGTTGAAACAGTGAAAGGCAATATTTTATGTCACAAGGGAGGCATTGCTTTTGTTCTAAGTTTGAAGAAGAAGAAGAGAGTTGTAAAGAGCTGTGAGGGTTCTGGAGCACAAGTCTTATAGGAAGAGGCTGAGGGAAGTGGGGTTATTCAGTCTGCAGAAGAGAAGGATCAGGAGAGACCTTATCACTCTCTACAGCTGCCTGAAAGGAGGCTGTGGCACGGAGGGGGTCAGCCTCTTTTTCCAGATAACATCCACAGGACAAGAGGAAGTTGCACCAAGGAGGTTCAGATTGGGAAAATATCTTCTCAGGAGGAGTGATGAGGCATTGGAACAGTTTGCCCAGTGAGATGATAGAATCTTTATCCCTGAAGGTTTTCAAGAAATGAGTATGACATGGCACTGAGGGAAATGGTTAGTGGGCCTGGGTGGAGATGGGTCAGTGGTTGGACTCCTTGATCTCAGTATTTTATTCCAGCCTTAGATCGTAGGATCTTTAGAGCTGTCGTATGCTGATTTCCCTTGCACATTTTTAAATTGGAAAAAATGTTGTTCTTCATTGCCAAAGGCTACCCTAGGAATAGTGCAGTGTTTTAAATGGCGAAGTACCAACAGGGTTTGATATTCCATAGCTTTATGTACAAAACTTCTTTTTATGGAATGTTCCTTTCGGTGTCATTTAAGTTCCTGATATTGAAGAAACAATGCTAAGGCCGTTTGTGCCAGTTTGTGTTAGTATGATGCACCAGTGCTGCAAACTGTTAGCTCACAAAGTTGCTTCTTAAAACTGAAAGCTGGATTAATTTTACTTGCTGTAATGATTTTAATGCTTATATTTTTAAATTTGCTGATGAAATTTGTTCTTCAGATGATTACTCTTTTAAAATAAAAAGTAGTTGATCTGTATGGCAGTGTTTTAGCCGCATATAAAGTATAAAATTTTCTTTAATTTTACCCTGATATCTTTTATTAAAATTCACCAATGAAATGTAAGACTTCAATTTGAATGAAGTTGGATTTTTTTTTTTAAAGGAAGCTGACATGTGCATGCTGATGAGAGCTTACTGAATGCAGATTTTCTGTTGTTTTTGTTGTTTTTTTTTAATAAGATCATCTGAAAAATGGTTCTTTACTGAAATGAAAATTCTCCCACATGCAAGTTATTTAAAAAAAAAATTTACAGCTGTGAAACTGAGGAAGGAGTCAGACAAAAGTGTTTTTAACTTGCAGAACATTTGAAATTGGTATAGACCTTGGGCTTTGGAATTGCTGAAATAGCAAGCCCTGGATTTGGCCCAGGATATGAGAATGTGAGCATCTCAGCAAAATCAGGAGTTGGGTTTGAGTTTTTTAGACACTGCTGCTTCGATGTCTTGGTGGCTTCATGATACTCAACTCTTTCCCTTTAGTAGAGGCTGGATTTGGGGAAATATGAGTTGGATTCACCAGAAATTTGGATTGTCGGTGTTTCAGAAAAATATACAGAGGCTTGGTAGTTAACATTTCTCTAAACAAGCAACTTCATTCTGTCCCTTTGTGTTGAAAGATTTCTGATAGATCAGATTTGACTGCTTGCACAACTTTTATCACTGAGATGGGGTATGTGGTCTTTGGTTGTGTTCTTCAGAGAATATTTCTCTACAGAAAGGGGTATTCATGACTTGTCTTATTTGCTCTAGTTCTACGGTGAGGTTGAAGACAGTGAAGTGTTACACTCATTTTTGTACTGTAAGTTGTGGGCACTTTAATGTTATCAAACAGGCTTAAGTGGGATTGCATGTTATTATACAGTACCCCAGTGTTCCCAGATAGGAGGAAGGAAAGCTGCTTTTTAGTGCTGGTTACTGTTCCTTTGGGCTGGAGGAACAGCAAGCTTAATGTGTGTATTAATGTTTCCCTTGTGCTTCCAGTCTTTTTTACTTTTCCCTCCTCCTGCATTTCAAATCCTCAGTGCCAGGAGCTGTCTTTTATTTAATTTTTGTCAGAAGTTGTGTAATCTACAGTTGAGACATCCTGGCACTATGTGGTGTTAATGATAAACATGTACTATTAGTTGCTTACTCATGGTGCATCAGTGCCTGGTTGCATACTGCTCAGTGTTGAATCCCCTCTGAGTAATTCAGAAAAATGAAGTTAGGAAACATTGATAGTATGGTGAATATGTGATTTGAACTTTTTCTGAGCAGGGACAAAACAGTGTTAAGCAGCAGATAAGAGCGGTGGGTTTGTGTGTGCTTTTTCTTGCTTTCTTTTGTGGAGTTTGGAATGTGCTGAGTTGTGAAGTTGTCTTGTACGCTCCAGCAGTAACTCTTTGCTATCGGATCTCTCCTGCCTCATACTTGTAGTTTTCTTCCTGCATGCTAATAATTCTCGAATAGGAATTCACCAATTACAGTGATTTTAGCAAATCTTCACAAGTAAGAGGTCAATTAAAATGAAATTTTCTGAAATTATCAACAACAATTGAATTAATAGAAATGTCTCGCTACTTAAAATTCATTGCTTGTTGTCATCTTGATTCTTCCTCCCTTGACCTCACAGTGTGTTTCAAGCTCTACTAAAATGCTTTGGAAATCTAAGGAGAACTTAATCCCGGATGCTCATGAAGATCGGTTTCTTTTCTAGTTTTTCAGCAGCCATCCCCTAAAGAGCAAACTGGCTGATTTTTGTTCTTGTTTTTGTTAAATTCTGTGTTTGTTAACGTTCTTGCTTATTTGTAACTTCAGAAGGACACAAGATCAGCCTGAGTTATCCACATTCCTGGATCTTATCTGTATCTGCTGGAGTGCTTCTGCAAAATGAACTGTATCTCCTCCTCCTCTTTGCTCATCTGCAGTAAACAAATCAGTTGAAATCTCTACATTTCTGCATGTACTCACTCCAGTTTCTTTTCTATTTCCTGTTTTCAAAGTAATTGCTGAAGTTGACATTCAACTTCCCAAAGAAAGCATTTCACACCAATATATAGAGGTGAAGCACCTTTTTTTTTTAAATATGCAGAACAGCCTTAAGTTCATGTTTCTGGAGACAAGTGAGTGGTGATTTCTGACTGATAGGTTTATCTTCAGGTGTGATGAGTATCTGTCAACCTGTGTACCTCAGGAAAACGTGCTAGCTGACTGTGTAGGTGTAACAGTTCCTTAGGGAGAGGTGCGCTTGTCTCAATAAATGTGGCCTACATCTTTAGAGTAACAATGTTTTCTAAAATATAAAATGTGTAATATTTGGAAGATGCATTTTTGTGCATTGTTTTTTCATAACTCATGCAGAATGCTAAAACACAGTTTTTATTTTGAATAAAACCTTTTTTCCCCCCTCTTACCACAGGATAATGAGAAAAGGACCCCTTTACATGCTGCTGCCTATCTGGGAGATGCAGAAATTATTGAACTGCTTATTTTATCTGGTATGTTCTGTTCCTGTTAATGGAAAAAAAAATTACCTCTATGCACATTCAAAAAATTATTTATGCACATCTTAGTTTGTGTAGCTTTTACTGAGGTATTTAATGTACTAAAATCTGAAGAAGCTTATACTGAAAGTTTGGGTTTTTTGCTTATCAGTGTTACAATACTGTGTAGTTCTGCTCTAAAATGCTTTTGGTAGAAAGCTTTTTCAGTTATTTCTTCTTATTTGTAGCTCGATCAGCTTTAGATACTCCACTTTAAAGAAGTAATAATGTTTGTGTTACGTGTAGATGTTTGCAGCATTGCTTTGGTCTTAAATTGGCCTTCAGGAAAAAAAAAGTGAATGTAGAAAAGAGAATCTGAAATTGGTGATATATTTTCTTTATTATCTTTTGCTATTGCTTACATGCAGAGGATATAAATCGGTTTGGCCGGAAATTTTAAAACTGCTTTTCTCATTTTCTATTTATTTTCACTAAAACAATGCACAAGTTTTGTAAGACAGTACATTTTAAGCTTAAAAAGGAAGAGAAACAAACTGAAAAAGAACTTAAAAACACAGTTTGACTGAGCTACTGAATTGATTGTCTTTAATCTTGGACAGACTTACCCATCAGGTAGCTAAGTTCCTGATGCTCTAAGGTTAGATGCAAAGATGAAAGCTTGTCCCGCAGAACTTCTTAGGTGCTCAGTCTGCTTACTGGCAAACACTACCCATGCACAGTTGGCTATTTTTCCTTCCTCCCATTGCAACCTGTAACAGCAAATTTTACTTTAAGTAAGTGTCACTGTAAGTATGTAGGAGTTGCCTCCAGATTTTCAATTGAAATTGCCAGGTATGACTTAATTTATTTATAATTTAGCAAAATGTAATATTTCCACTATATATTACATGTAATTATATACATTATTATAATAAATGTGGCATTTTGTATAACTATATACTTCTTAGGGAAATATGTCATAGTTTAAAATTTTTTGATCACGTAAGAAAAATTTTTCCAGAAAAGTTCAACTGTGTTGCTGACAAGATGGGTCAGAAAAGCACGCTGCTCATCCCTGTCAAGTGAAAAACAAGTTCTTGTGACTCTTGAGAATATACAATGACCTCTCTGTTCTAAGAGGATATTGTGAATTTGGCAAGGATATTTCTTTTTTGTTGAGGTTTTCACAGTGATATAAAAATAATTAGCCATGTTACAAATTTTGTGAAGTTGTAGTCAACTGCTTCTGGGAGTGAAGCTTCTGATCTGTGTGGGTGAGCTGAGTCCAGTCACCAGAACTGGGGCTGAAGAGAATCCATCACTCCTCCTCTCAGGCTAGTGATAGAACAGACGTTTTTATTTGGATATTAATGTAATAAGACTCTGATTGGGCAATAATAATTGGAGAAGAAAGGTTAGTCATGCTATTTGGGCATGCAGCCTGGGAGTAAGTGGATGAAAAATTGAAGAACAAAGAGGGGAAGCGGAGAACTAAAAATTAGCACTGCACACATAGTACAAAATTGAATTGTTGCACGGAGGAGAGGATGTGGGCTGCTGCTGTGCATATAGAGATTGTTCAGGAGGACTGGGAGGCATTGATACTCAGATAAATGCTAATTAATGAAAATGATAATTTGCTTACATAAAACAATTAAAATAGTATCAAGAGCTTTGAATGCTGTGGACTGTTGAGGCAGTATTGGTCTAACCTGCATGTGCTCTCGCACTGTGCTGTGGATGTGAATGATGTGATTGAGTCTTCTGCAGTAGTGCTTCACATTCCCAAAGGAGGGGTGATCTGGGAGTGAATTGGGGGTTTACAGTGAAGGAGGCACAGCTGCAGTGTTGCTGCATTTGTGAGAGAGTGATGAGGATCCATTCAGTGGGTGAGAAAGTGATATCTTCATGTTAAGACTGTTTGGTTTGACAGGCTGTGCTGTACTTGGGCACTGATCTGTAATATTTCCTACTTATAGTCAGGAATCTTTGGCAAACAGCTCAAATGAGACTCTTTAAAAAGAAGTCACTAATTTAGTGTTCATTTCTGAATGCTGGGTTTGACATCTTGTCATCTGTGTAGTGAGAGTGCTTGCAGCTGTATCTGAAGCACTGCACCAGTACTTCTCCGAGAGATTGGGTCTAGGTTTTTGTCCAACTTCCATCTTGTAATTGGAATTTAATTGGAACCACTTAACAGATCATAAGTGTATTTATTTTCTCAATTTCATAAAGATACAGAAAATTCATCTATTGTGGTTCAGCTGGAGATCAAATCTCTCCTTGGAGACGGATTTAGGTTACATTTTGTTATAAAATGTGAACACTGGGGAGCAAATAAAGGACATCTGTTACTACAGTAAAGTTTGAAGGAAATTTGTCATGTTGCAACCACTTTTTGAACAGTGAGAAAGCAGTTAACTAACATATTTGACTAGAAATCTTCTGCGTTCAGTAAATTTGCATGTAAAGATGGTGTGCCTTATAATTGACCAATGTAATATGTTCTCATGGGGAACTGAAACAAGTATTGTAGGCTATTTTCATCCTGACATTTCTCACCACGTGGAAGGTTGACTTTGTAACTTGTAATGTCTTCTAAGGCAGCTGTGCTGGTATGTTCTTAAGAACCACTCTGAAGTTTTCCTGCTAAGCCAGCAATCCTCTGGGAACTGTTTGCCTTGAGTTTTTTATTATTCCTTTGAAATGGACATCAAAATTACTGAAGTCAGTTACTGAACCACTTCTACGCAGTGGTTCTTTTCTGATTCTTTCTCATCATTCTCTATTCTTTGCTAAAGCATGTATCGTCTGTTACACAGACATACTTTCAAAAATTTCACTGGAACTTCTTTTACGTCCCTTCAGAGATGGATTTTGGGTCATAAATTGCTGTTACTTTATACTGCTTTACTGTAGATGTGAGCAACCCTTACTTCACATTCTGAAGATAAAACTAATTCTGTCTTTTTACAGAGTTCTGTGGAGTAAGTTGTCAGTCTTATAAGCATGATCATTTTGGCTTTGAGATCTTGAATGAATTATTTTTTCACCAGCATTTGGGGTTGATCTGTGATCTGCCCCTGTTGTTTTTCACCTGGGCAAGGATTCTGAAGGATTTTCCAAGCAGATCATGATAGCACTGTGTTCTGCAGAAATCTGGATGTTCAGATCATCTCTCCTTCAGATTGTAGCTAACTGTGCAGTTAGGGTTACTAAGTTTGTTAGGTAGGAAGGTGAACAGTAAATATCTGAGGCATAAAGGCGCTTGTTTATAGTCTACAGAATGATGGAACAAAAGATCATTTTTCGTCACTAATAATTTTAGAAACATTTTATTTTCTATTACTCTGTAAAGAGTTATAACACTAATCAAAGTTCTGTTATTACAGTATATGTACAACTCAGCATCCTGGTACTGTTTGCTTTTTGTAAGTGTACTGAATTTAATTATATAAATACTTGATGACAGACTATGAGAAGTAGAAAAGCAGCATAACTTAGACACTGTTTAACTGAACGTCAGGAACTGATTTTTATCAGCTAAGTCCTTATAAAGACTCAAGCCCTCCTTTCAGCTAAGTCCTGCAAGTGGACTGTAATGCTGAGGCTCCTCCTGTTTTAAAAATACATTTTTTTCCATTTGTCCTACTTTATTTTTTTTTTAACACAATCGGAGTTGTCGCTTCAGCCAAGTGAGAGGAGCAGGACAAACTTCTGATCTTCCATTTTGTTTTCTCAACTAGTAACTTTCTTCGAGTTTGCTTCTTTGTGCCATGTAAACTATTATTGCTTTCACTGAAGTCTTCACACTTCATGAGGAGAAACATGAGTTACAGTGTTTACTTTTGAGTAGGTTTAGTTACTGTTATTGCATTGACACTTAAATACTAGCATGAGGCATTTCTGTTTGCTTAACCCGGTGTTCTCACTGCACAGAGCTCAGCAGACATGAATGTGCAGTCAGGCTTAGTCTCATTAAGATTTGGCAGCTTACAAGTATTTGTTGTGCTTTTTCTTGGGTCAGCTGTAAAATGGAAGAATCTGAAGCTGGGAAATAGTTGTTACAATAACGATATTCTGGAAGATAATAAAGACCTTCTGACACTGTTCCACTCCAGCTGTGTTTCTTTCATCTAATTCTTAAGCCATGCAAATATTAACAATCCATGCAGTGGCAATCCAGTTTGAAAGACTGTTACTGCAAACATATCAGTGGAACGAAGCTTCCTCAGTTTCAGTTGCAAATGTACCCACATGCTAGGGTGTGTGGTTTCATAGGGGTTCTTTTTACACTGTCTCTATGTTCTGGCTGCTTCCTCTGCCTTCAACAATGTGAGCCACAATTTTAATTTCAGACCTAGCTTCACTGCCCTCAGCCGTGGTTGCTGTAGAACGTTGCTAAAAGAAGCAGCTCTAACTTCTTTTTGAAAGTTGAAATGAAGCTTAGGAGAAAGTATCATAGAATGGCCTGGGTTGAAAAAGACCGTAATGATCACTTAGTTTCAACACCTCTTCTATGCTTAGGGTCACCAACCGCCAGACCAGGCTGCCCAGAGCCACATCCATATCCAAATACAACCTGGCCTTGAACGCCTCCAGAGATGGGCAGACCTCCCTGGGCAACCTGTCCCAGTGTGTCACAACGCTCTGGGTGAAAAACTTACTCCCAGTATCTAACCTAAACCTTCCCTGTCTTAGTTTAAAAACATTCCTCCTTGTCCTATCACTATCCATCCTCGTGAACAGCCATTCCCCCTCCTGTTTATATACTTCCTTCAAGTATTGGAAGGCCACAATGAGGTCTCCCCAGAGCCTTCTCTTCTCCAATCTAAACAAGTCCAGTTCCCTCAGCCTTTCTTCATAGCAGAGGTGCTCCAGCCCTCTGATCATCTTAGTGGCCCTCCTCTGGACCCGCTCCAAGAGCTCTGCATCTTTCTTGTGCTGGGGACCCCAGGCCTGGGCACAGTACTGCAGATGGGGCCTCACAAGAGCCAAGTAGAGGGGGACAATCACCTCCTTCTCTCTGCTGGCCTCTTCTCTTTTAATGCAGCCCAGAACACAGTTGGCTTTCTGGGCAGCAAGTGCGTACTGCTGGCTCATGTCCAGGTTCTTGTCCACCAAAGTATGGATGTTCAATGGCTCCCAGAATCTGAGAAACTTGTGCTACTCACAGAAGTCTCAGGGTGTAGTAACTGAGAGATAGCAAAAGCTATTAAGTTCTGAAAGGAAATTGACTTTTTATAGTGACGAGGCAGCCAAGTTCTGGAGGATGGGATAGTTTTTCTTCAAGCATTTCTCCTGATTTCTCTATCAGTTGTTTTTCTGTTTGTTTTCTTATGGATTTGTAAACAGTAAAAATAAAGGTGATTGTTGAAGCATTGGTGTGGCTGATCAAGACAATCCAGGCCTTTTTTTTTCTTTTTATACTGTTCTATAGATCCTCTATTGCACATTTGCCCCCTACGTAGGTAGAAGCTATTTCTGTTAGGTCTTACTCATGATTTTTGCAGCTATAATTCTCAAAGTTTCCAATTTTCCAATGAGCAATTACCTAGATTTCACTGATTCCTCAATTGTCATCTTTACGTTTGTATTTTTTCCAGGATCTTCCCCCAAGTATTAGCATGGTTTTCTGTGTGAGGAAAATTTTTCTCATCTGTTCATTCTGCAGTAAACTCTTGGCTGTTTCGGCCTGCTACTTTTAGGTATTTTCACAGTCCTAGATAAAAAGTTGATCATTCAAAAAGGGAAAAGTTTGAAAGCCGATACAAACCCATAGGAAAATAGTTAAATAGAATCTAATTACAGTGTGAACTATTGCTTATTCTCAATAATTTATATTGGAAACATCCTCTTCCTATAAAGATAATTTCTAAAAGTGTTTCAGTATTCTAGATGTTAATCATGGTGGTTGTTCAGTTTTTGTTTTTTAATACATTCTGAACATCTCATTTACATCTTTTACTCTCAAATAAACATGCTTTCAGAGTTTCAAATACAGAACACTAGGTGTCCATTTACATATATGTGAGTGAAAATAGTTTTGTTTCATTTGTTATGTTATGATAGTGTACAATCTCTAACACATCTTGTGCAATATTAAAGGAAAATATTGTCCTTAAGAGTCTAAAAATACTGGTCACAAACAGAATAGTGGAAGGCAATTGAACACTTTAAATTAGTACTGTGAGCAAAGACAACAATGTCTTGCCAGTATTTATTGTATTCCTTTTCTGAATCTATTTCCAGGCAGTGAAGTGTTAACTGCTGTAGCTGTTATGCATATCAGTCTTCTGAGGGAACTTAAAATTTTGAAGAATTCTGGATTTCTGGTAATGAGCAAGAGAACCTCATGGCAGAAGCTAGTAACATTTGTTCTGTGGGGAAACCAGAGGTGGTTTGGTGACAGACAGCTGCGTATAGTTCTGTTGCATTTCATGAATTAAGAAAGTGTGTGGCTGTTTCTTGCAGAATTTCCTGTCCAGTCTACCATTCATTGATGTCTCTTCAAGAGAAGTGCTGAGATGTTAACTCCCACTCACATGCAAGGATATTGAAACCTGTGCAGTAACAATGAGCTTCAGAAACACAATTCAGAGTACTGAGAGACATATGGATATGGCCTGACATAATTTTCTAGGTCTAGATTTGGAAGATTTTGCTTAATATTTCAATTAAGTACACAGACACAGTGGAATAAATTAGTTAGTGTTTAGTTTGAAAGGAGAGTTGCTTTTACATAACCAATTTTTAATTTCAAGCAAAGATAATGGTTGTACTGTATTTGATATTTCTTGCAAGCCCCCAAATCGTTTTCCTACAAGCTCTGCAGCATTACAAGAAATAAAATTAAAAAAAGAAAACCAGAAAAACATTAAATACATACTGAGCTGTTTTAATGTGTCAGCTGTTAATGAAGGACGTAATAATAGAGCTGTAAAGAAAATGCGTAAAATACTGTCAAGAGGTTTAAATGGGGAGGGGAAATATCTTAATTGTTGAATTTAATTTTCTGGAGTTAAGTTCAGGCCCCTGGGGTCTGGAATATCCAATCTTTACAGAACCAGGGCTGAGGTATGAATCTAACTCTTGAAAGATCAAATTGCTGCCGAACTTGCATTAGAAGGCATTCAGAATGTGAGAGGATGCCCTGGTTAGTGCAGCAGCAACAGAGGTAACGTTATCCAGTAGTTTATACACATGCATGTGTTCAAATCATCTTTAAGCAAAAGGCAATTTATTAAAGGTATAATATATTTTCTAACATTTACTTGCAGTGATCTGGGGTTCGGAGGGTAAAGGATGTAAAGTTCATCTCTGTTGCACAATACGACAGGTTTGAGGGTGCTTTGTCTTCTGCAGAGCATCAGGAGAGAGAGGGAAGAACTGGAGTGTTTCTCCAAACCACCTCCCAAGGAGTAAAGAATAACCTAGAGGGGGACTGTCCTCAGATACAGGGTTATCTGGAAAAGCTGTATTGTGAAATGTAAATCACTCTTGGCAGCGTGTCTTGTTGGAGAAACTCAAGGGGAATTGAGATTGTTGTATTTCTTTATGTAGAGCTACAGCTCTCTTGATTCCCATAGCATTCCTACATAAATAGTGCTTACACAGATATTTTTTTGGAGTTCCTTTAAGAGTTGTTTGTTGTGAAAAAGCAGACTTGATGGTTCCTCCTTAGAAGAGCGCAACAAAGATGCAGATCTCTTGTCAGAAATTCTTTGTTTTACCTTTGTAAGAGAATATACCTTTTTGTGCACTTGAAAAGATGACTTACTTTACGTTTGGATATTATATTCATTTGATAAATATGGCAAGTCCTAAACTTAGGCTTTCGTCTTTGAATGGAAGATCACTTACAGAGCAGGGGCATTGTTTTGTCCTTTTGAGGGGCCCTGTTACTTTTAACTATTGCTTCAAATTTCCTTAGATTCTTTTCCTACCAGAAATAAAACAAAAAAAAGCACAACATTTGATAATAATAATAATGGTATTTTAGTCCTAATAAGTTTAATTAACTTACCACTGAGAAAATACTTTTATGATATCTTTTTGTATTTATTCCTAGTCTCTTCTTAAGGGATTTTTGACTCTGTGTTAGCATACCAGAAATACGTTATTTGGCTGAGCCTGTGAACAACTTGAACTCTAAGCACTTTCTCACTAGAATTTAGGAAAATGCCACTTTCTTGCAATGGAAATATGCATTTCTGCTGGGTGTGGTTCTCCTATCTCACGCCTGGTCACCTGGGTGGATCTGACTTGATCTCAGACTTCGAGAATGCATTTTTCTGAGGAAAATAGAAACAGTAGTTAGTAACCTAGTAACTCCCCTTACACAGTGATTTGCTTTAAACACTTGAAAGACATTTGTATCCTGAAGTTAGAAATAGAAGTCAATTTGATTTTGAAACTCCTCATTCCTTGGTTATTGGCTCTAGGTATGAAGCGTGGAGCACCATTTTGGCTCTTGCTTTTGTCTTGTCTGCTTAAACCAAGAAGTGACTAAAAATAGCCTGGAAGATGGACAGAAGAACTCGATACAGTTGTCTGATATATCGTAACTGATAATATTTTCAGTTACTGATTATTCATATTATTATCCTTAGGGAAAGATTACCAAAAATTCTAAGACAATTCTGTTGACATTTAGAGCCATCAGTTTTGTTTGTTTTGTTTTTTTCAATTGAGCTCTGTGCAGAATTAGATACAATATAGTACATTATAGTACATGTTGGTGCCATGTGTCAGATCCTCATGATGATTAACGAAAGCAGAATGCTAAGATAAAGTCTCTTAAAATATTGTTAGAATATGTATTTCTCAAATGGATTTGAACTTTCTTCCCCTTTCTTCAAACTTATTTTTCGAAAACTTTAGCACTCGGAAAATAGGATGAGACCTAAAGCTTCTGAGATTTAGAGCAGGAAAGAAGGAAGTCCTTGAAATTGTAGCCAACTGGTAGAAGCCTCAGGCTCTGTCTGGTTCTTGGAAGATCTAGGATTAAAGTGAGAGTTTGTTTCCACTTTTAGCTCCCGTGTTGTATTCTTATGTCAGAAAAGAAAGAATTGACCACAAAATGATAAGCATGAAATTGACTCCAAATCTTCTTTTTGCTGATACATACAACCATGTGTTTGTATGCACAGATATGTTTCTTGATTACCTGGTTTGGGAAGGACTTCACTACTGGCACAGATCCGGGAGGCTTAGATCAAAATACCCCATTTCTCAGCTGACTGTCCTAACCAGTAACCCGTTTAACATTTTGTGCTCCGTTGGTCTATCATCCTTTTTTAAAGTTGTTATTATTCTTTCCATACAAAAAAAAATGACGCTGGTTCTGAAATAACATCTGTATTTTAAACTTGAGAAAGAGATATGCTCTGACCATGTAGCAAGTTGCTTCCTTCAGGAAAAAGTTGCCAAATTGTCTTTTCTGTCATTATTAAGGAAAAAAAAAAATCCTAAATTAGACATGTATCTGTAACAGATGTTTGTGCAATCTGTTTTCCTATGGAGGGCAGCTTTTTCTTGGGTACAGTTTTAGAAGCAGAGTGGTGAGGTTGTTACAGTCTGACTCAGGAAGGGAAGCTCAAGAGGAGCTGAGGTGGGTTAGGTGACCTGATGGAGTAAAGATGTGTTTCCAAATCTCTGTAGTAGAGGGAGCGTCATTCTGTTATGTATTTAGACAGTAGATTGAACAATGACAAGGAAACTGGAGGCATGGGGAGTGATTGCAGCTTCTTCCTCTGTTTTATTGAAGAATTTCTGTACATTGTGAAAGAGGAGATTTTTGGTTCTGGATCTCCATTCAGGAATCCGTCTTTCTTACCAGACTTTAGAAATGTAGAAGAGCGTAGAGTATTACATCTAAAAAAAAAAAAAAAAAAGAAAAAAAATGAGTTCACTTTGATGGAAGAGTATTATTACAAATGCTGTGTTAAAAGAATCTTCTCAAAAGGTAGACTTCAGGTAAAGAAAAGATTCCTTTTCCTTTTTTTTTTTTTTGTCAGTTTGCTATACAAATAAGCCTAAAATAAGTATCTTCCAACAGTTTTCTCACTGTAGTTGAGAATATTTAATTCTTTTTTGTAGGTGTGTTGTTTAATTCTGTTCTTACATTTTTTTGTTACAGGAGCTAGAGTTAATGCCAAAGACAGCAAATGGTTGACTCCTCTACATAGAGCTGTGGCATCTTGTAGTGAGGTATGCTTTTTTTTTCTTTTAAACTGCTTTGTATTATTTTAGAATGTCTCGAAGTACCTTCTGTTCTTTGTTCAGTTTTCATGAAATGCAACTACTCCCAACGTTTTGAGTTGCAGAACACCTGCACCGGTTTGTTTAACAGGCTGATGGTATGTACATGTATATCATATGTCTGCGTAGGAAGAAAGGGGGCAAACAAACACAGTTCTCAGCTTTGCTTTTTGATTAAATGCTACCTTCCTAGCAGAAAAGATTGCGTGTGTAATATTCCGAACTCCTCTGCACGTTTTTTGTAACCAGAATGGTTCACTATGAGGGAACTAGAGATAAAATAAGATTTAATATGGCTTTTGCAGCATAATCTGTCTTTTTTCGTACTAGACTGTTCAGACTTGAACAAATATATGATTCTATGAGACCTGCAAAAACATTTAAGAAACAAAAGACAAAAAATCTCCATTAATGAGTAATGATAGTACTGTAAACAAAGCTTGTAAATGAAATATTTGGAACATTTTTGAAGCCTGGCTGTAACACAGCTATGGGAATATAGTGATTTAAGTGTACGTTTGTTGTTGTTCCTCTATTGTTGTTGTCCTAATAAAAATTTTAAATGCCTGTACAAGATCAAAACAAGCAGAAAAATCCTGAGCTTTTGTGGAAGAGTTCATAGAGAGCTATCTTCTTTGAGATCTTGAGTCACATTGACGCTCACTTCAGTATGTCTCAAAAGTAAAAGTGTTTTGGTTTTGTGCTGATTATTATTACTTTTTTTTGATGCTTCTGTGCAAACTTTTGCTTGAGAAGAAGAAGCTCAGCGCTTGCAAAAACCATACTATTCAATTCCATCAAGTATTTGATCCATGAACTATCTAAACAGTCACTGTGTCAGCTTTTGCCTTGGATAAGCTGTATTATTTTATTGCTAGCATTAATAGCTAAGTTATGTGGGGATTGTGTTATTCAAAGCAGTGTTTGAAAATCGATCTCTGAGGGAGCCCTTGGTAGGAAACACTGTTTGTTCTTTTTGTAGTATTTTTAGGCTGCTCCTTTGGGAGCTCTCTTGAAGCACTGATACTTCATTCCTCAAAGGGACAAAACTTCATTAAATCAGTAAAACGTGCAGAGAGGAGTGCTGCAGTCAAAACAGGACTTAAGTTGTAACTAAAATGAACATAATCACGCTCCTTTTTAAAAATGTGGAATATTTTCAAGAAAAAAATACTAAGCAAAGGCAAACAAAGCTTGTAAACCAATCAAATGATTTGTCCTAGTGGCACTGACAGGCTCTTATCAAATTTTTCTGTTTGTAAGCATGGCATGTCATTGGAGACCATGTAGATGCAGCAATGGTTGATGTGTGTGGGGACTGCTTTGTGTTCGTCTGACATTCATCTGAAGTTTCCAGCCGTTAGATGAAAATATTCTTGGTACTCGTCTCAACAAAGCATGTGGTCTTAGCCTTGAAGCAAGGGCACTGCGACCAAACAAGGACATTGCATCGTGCAAAATAGCTGGTACTGTGGATTTTGCTGCCAGCTGCATGAGTTCAAACAATTTCATGTCAACACTGCAGGAGTCTAGGCCTTAATATGTGCATACCTGGGAAAATCTAAGCAGTTTTGCTAATCTTTGCACGTCATTAAATAAACAGTGAAATGGAAGATAAATTATGCTGTTTTCCTATTTTACTATGGTGCTTCCTTCTGCAAAATAGTTAATAGGTGTTTTAAAATTTCACCATTCTGATTATAATTTTTCTTTAGATTTGGTTCACTGTAGCCAACAGATCAAAATATTGACTAAATTTTGAAGTATTAAGTCTGATGAACTTTCTCTAAGAGAATAGAAAGTATTCAATTTCACACTTAAGTTACAAGCTACTGATGTCACTTTTATGTTTGTTCCTGTTTTGTTTTTTTTTTTTTTGGTAGAAGAAAATTCCATTAATTAGATATAAATTATATTATCAGTGTTACTTAGCATTTTGCTTGTAGGTAAAACTGCTCTATTGAGTAGTGTCAATATTCTTATATCTATTGTAGTTTTCATAGAAATAAATAGGAGGCATTGCTTTCAGAGAGACCTATTTTTGTGCTCAGTGTTTGAATTGAAATTCACTTAAAGCAGTTAGTGAATTGTGGGAAGGACATGGCGTTGATGTGAAGTGCAGTATTTATTACCATGGTAATGTCAGTGAGAGGGTTTTTTTCTGCCTTGCAGTTATGTGCACATATTTTAGTTGGATTTGTTTATCTTACTCATAAAGTTTTCATAGCTTTTGCATCTAATGAAAGGAAATGAATAATGTTTTTGAGACGTGGATTTTGGTGTAACATTTTGAAACGTTTTTTCAGGAGTTTCACAAGAGTGTATGTTGAAACTCTTTATGACCATGCTCTGTTTTATCTGTGGTTCTTTAAATGTACATTTAATAAGTTACTCTGTCTTTCTGCCATTTCTAGACTTTTTCAGTTCCAACATTTCGCTTGGCAAATAGATGAAAGTGCATTTTAGGTTTATGGTATGTCACTAATCCTTGGTAATGAAGGAAGTCCTAGGGAGGTTTATTGAGGTTTGTAAATTAGTTGTGTTGACAAAACAATTTGCCTGCTGGTTTGGGGAATTGGAAAAAAGACCAGGAAACAGTTGATGCAATTGAAATCTGTAGGGAATATGTTCTTCATGTCCTTGAGAAGATCCCAAGTCTGGATTTATGGTAGTACAAATCTCAAGGAATAAGAACGTTAACAAAAGAACAAGTTGCAGACAGTTGTTTTCCATTATGTGTTATATATAGTGTGTGGTTTGTATATGCTCATGTGTATTTGGATTTAACACATAACATCTGAAATCTTTACTGAGTGGCTTTATTTTTTTGTAAATGTTCTCAGGATGCTGTTCAGGTGTTGCTAAAGCATTCAGCAGATGTCAATGCTCGTGATAAAAACTGGCAGACACCCTTACATATAGCAGCTGCAAATAAAGCTGTGAAATGTGCCGAAGCTTTGGTGCCTCTTCTGAGTAATGTAAATGTGTCTGATCGGGCAGGTAGAACTGCGTTGCACCATGCAGCCTTCAGTGGACACGTAGAGGTATGAACTAATTATCTTTGCTTGCTTGCTACTTACTGTTCTGTCCAACACACTTCTAATTTTTTATTTCTTGGGTTATAATCATGTTTTCCCCTCCCATCCCTTCAAAAACCGCAAACCAAGCTCCTATTTTGTATTTTAGTTTGTCTTTTACGTGCATTTGTGTACAAATTGGTTGTGTTACATCATCTAGTTGGAAGGTTATTACAGTATTCACCTCTCTGGATATAAGCAAATTTGCCTGAGTGGAGTTTAAATTAGTAATAGTTTTCAAATCCTAAAAGTGACAAGCTTGGCACTTGGCTTGGTTTGACTTGACTAGGATTGCCAGTTCAGTAATTACCTTTAGTACACCCCTTAGCCTGAAGATCTCTTCTTTGCTGTATTTGCCACATATTTGCCCTGCTTAGCTTATAAATGTTTCTGTTAACATTGAATTAAGGGAATTAGTCATTTTGTTATTTTTGCCAAGGTGGCTGGGCAAGTTTCTTTAAGCACAAGGAATATTTTAAAAAACAGCACATTTAAATCCTTTGAAAACACATAATTTTTTTTTGTCTTCTCCTGTTATTTTTCTTTGTCTAACTTTAAGCAGAGTTTTCCATTTTGAATAGAGGATTTCTTCTCTTCCTTTTTATCCCAGATGGTCAGCTTACTGTTGTCTAGAGGAGCCAATATTAATGCATTTGACAAGAAGGACAGAAGAGCTATACATTGGGCAGCATATATGGGTATGTATGTGTTTGCAGTTGTTTACTATTCTGGTAGTAAAAAAAAAAAAAAAAAAAAAGTGATCAGTTAAATTTTGGTACTGATTTCAAGAGGAGAGCAGTTGATGATTCCATTATCTTGTTTGTTACTCATTGTTTAAGCTTATTGTTTCATTATCCAGCCAAGTGGAAAGAGTAAAAGCAGTAACATCGGTCTTCGATGAATCCACACGCCTGGGAATTTCTTTGAGTATGAACTGCAGAACTGAGACCTTGTAATATGTAATTTCTTATGCCTGTTAAGTTTTGAGAATCTGCATTTTCTTTGTATTTAATACCTGAAATGCTAAATTCTCTTGAAAACACATATTTTATATACATGTGATGTTACATTACAAAACTTCAGAAGAACGTGTTCCTATTCTTTACAGAGATTATCCAAAGATGTGAAACCTGTGTTGTTTCTTTTTTCAGTTAGACTAAGAGAAAAATAGCACTTAAATCCTCTGTCTCAGTGAAAACCTTAAACTGTGCTTTATAGAGGCACAGCTTGATTTTTGTTGACAAACAATTAAGTTAACACTCAGGAAAAATAATTTCTAGACTGCCGTTTCCATAAGTAAAATGAGTATTTTTTAATGTAGCTGCTCACCAAAAAACAAACATGCTTTAACTGGGAGACTACAGACTCATTCACATCACTTAAGTCTAGGATAATTCTTTCTTGAGAGTCTGATCCTAGACAAAATATCCCTGAATATGCAGTTTAATATTCATGTTCATTATTGCAAGTTATACAATTGCTTGTAAGTAAGCATAATGCATTGCAAACATTTATGTGCAGTGTGGGGGAGGAGGTTCTTAAAAACAGACTTAAGGTTGCTAACTAAATGCTGTTACACAAAAAGAAGTGGCATCAAGTATCTTTCAACTGCTTTCCCAGTCTTGCAATAAAAGAGGAAATAAAAGCAATAACTTGGAAATAAGTGGAAATGCAATTTCAAACTTACCTACTGAGCAGAGCCAAAGAGCAGAAGTATGTGTAAATTTACCCTGTATAAATACTGTTTGATGAAAAAACTTACCAAGTTTCAGGGGGCTGATGATGAATTGTTCTTTGTATGAAGTATCCTTTGGTCCAAGGACTGATGATTCTGTTCTTTACAAATGAAAAATGAAGTTTCATTTACAGATTTAAGCTTGCTTGCAAGGTCTTAGTGATTGTAAAAGTGATCATTTCAGAAATACCTGGATTCATTAAAAAAACACAATTATTAACTGTTGTCTTTACAGAACTCTGTTTTAGGCTGATTTCACATTAGTGATTTCACGTTAGATCTGTTTTTGCCAGTACAGATCTGAAGTAATCTAGTAGCAATGTAAAATAAGCCTGTGAAATGTGAGAAAGAACAGTCTTCAGAAGAAAAGACTTATGCTAGTAAATTATGAAGAGATTGTGACAGCATTCATGCTCTTAAGTTGTAGTTTGAAACTCCATGACGTTACACTTCACGTACAGGTACCAGTTTAATAGAGAACTTGGAGAACAATCTTCATTAATGATCCGATATTTCTTTGGATTATTTTGTATTAGAGTTTTGTGACCTACTTGTAGACTTCTGTGCAATTTCTTATGCAGTTTCTGTGACAGGCTGTTCACCTCAAGGCGGTTATTTGCAAAAATTTTTGAATGAAAGTCAGTGCATGAGATGGCAGAGATTTGACAAGCATCAGAGAGGACAGACATATTTTCTGGCATGTGCTCACCCAGGTGGAAAAAGTCTTCCATTTTTCAGATAAGCTACATTTATTCCAATTTTAGTTAGAGCTGTTCTGTAGGATATTAAATGGAAATTTTTTTTGCTGAACATTTCTCACAATTTAATGCCATTTCACACTGCTCCGGTTTCTAGGAGGAAAACCGAAGACCTTTCCCACTGTATAAAATAGACTGCAGAGTAAAAGAGACGTTGTGCTTTTCGTCACACTCCTATAAATAACTTTATAGGCCTATAGCCATTGTTTCCCTTCCTTCCTGCTTTTCACCCAGTTCCATTGCTCTCTAGCTGCAACGCTGCAAGCGGTGGGCTTTCATTTGTGAGTCTTAGCGTTGTCCACAGAGTGTGTGGGATGACTCCTGTTAACTTCCTACTGCTCTTCTGTTTGAGTATCTTCCATTGACTGCTGCTTGCGTTTTAAATGCAGGTCAGGGATTTTCTTTTGTGTGTTCTTTTTTTTTTTTTTTTAAATATTTACTTCTGTACCACTTTGTATTTCTCTTCTTTTCACCACTTACAATATCCTTTGTACTTCTCTCTCTGGTGTAGGGATTGATTGTTTTCATTTTTGTGCCCATATTATTTGGGTCACAAGATGAGTATCGTGTTTAAATTTATTTCTGTGTCTTTTCTAAAATACTAAAGTTGTTCAGAAATGCAGAGTTGCAGCACCTCATATTCCTCTGTATAGCTAGGTGAGGATCTTTTTGTATTTTGGGGGGCATGCAACATAAAATATATAGTGGCTGACTGAATATTTATTAAAGCATTTTTGTATTCCCTTGGGTAGATATTTCCTTCCCAAACTTGTGCACGTTCTTTTAGTCATTAAAGAAGCAGAGCTTCACTGTTTATGAAGCACTGAAACTGAAGGTTGTATTTGATGCGTTGCACTTAAGAATCTGGATAATGTAAGTTTTATGGTTGTTGTTTTTGTGTGGGGTTTTTGTTTTTGTTTAATATTTGTAAATAGACTAAAGGTTTTACTTGAAAAGTAAAAAATCCTGTTTCTTTCTGTACAAGTCAATGACAGAGGTAAAGCTCTCCATTTATCATTGTTAATTTACCATAAGTTTTCTCAATTCTATAAACTTTGTCGTGATTATTGAAGTGGCATAAACTCTCGTATTCTTAGTGGTAATTTGTTTGACAGATGTACTCAGCAACAAGAACAAAGATTTGACTAGCTTATTTTCATGGCTTCTGTCTTGGAGCACAGAGCCTGGTAGCCTGAAGGCTGGTGGTGGAGCCAGCAGGCGCCAGCAGGGGAAGGGCTGACTTGGGCCTTGCCACAGCATTGTATGGCTGGGAGAGATGCCACCCGTTGGTTTGGGCTGCCTGTGGTTTTATTCAGAAATAGAATGTTGTCTTCTTTTCTGGTTGGATTATGATATTTCTTTCAAAGTTTGTGCTGAAGGCCTTAGAAACCTTAATGCATCTGCAGTTGCGATGAAGAGGGAAGTCTGCAAGTGAGATTCTCTAATCATTAACAGAAATTTGCAGTGATTTCAAATAATGACAAAGTTGAGTCACCTCAGTAGTTTTCGAATTTTCAGAAAACCTCTTCGATATAAGCAGAAGCCAAGAGTTTTTCATGTACTGAATTGATTTTGAACTAAATGGTGCGATTATTGGAGGGAGTTATGTTCAGATAACCTCATCTGGGGATGGGCATTGTGTGTTGCTTCTATACTTCACAAAAGAATTAGAAAACGTAAACACTCTTACTTTCCAGATCAGATCCAAATGAGTCAGTGTCTTGTTCATCTTATAATAGCTGTACAGTTCGTATTAAATGCAGCTTCATTTTTTTCTTTGTCTGTTCTTTTAGGTCATATCGAAGTTGTGAAATTACTTGTGGCCCATGGAGCAGAAGTAACATGCAAAGACAAGAAATCATATACACCTTTACATGCTGCAGCATCTAGTGGGATGATCAGTGTAGTCAAATATCTTCTCGATCTTGGAGTTGATGTAAGAAAGAATAAAAGTGATTTTTTTTTTTTTTTTGTTCTTGTTTTAAATGCTCTTGTTTGTATTCTAGCACACTGTTTCATGCTTCTTCAGGATATAGTGAAAATAGAGAAAATATTTCCAAGTATCTTCAATCGTATACTTTTGTGGTGGTGGTTTTGTTTTGTTTCACTTTGTTCTCGTTGTAAAACTTATTTTCCCCAGGTAACTTCAGAGCTTTGCAATTTTTGCTGAATTATTTAGAAATAGCTTTGTGTTTCTTACTTTTATTTTGTTCAGTTGCTATTTCTGACTCCTAATGTATCAGACTGAAACAGAGGAAATAGGAATTCCGTTCCTGGCTTTGCCCCACACATCCTTTTGGAACTGCAGGAAATAAAACTCTTTTGTCTCCGTTCCTTTTATGATGTAGATGTTACTGAATTCCATATGTATGTACCACCTCTATTTTGGGAAATACTGCAGATTGTCAGGAACTTTAATAGTACAGTAAGAAAGGCCATATTAATACTGAAATGCAAAGTAAATTAAAAGGCTGCACAGTATCTGCACATGGAAAGTATGTAACAGTGAACTGTGAAACCATGTAAGGAAGGTACACTGTGCATTGTATTTAGTCTTGCAAAGCTGAGTAACACCACTGAACTTCTATCTTGAAAAGTAGATCAGAATTCAGTATCACACTGTACCCAATTCTAATTCCCTGCACTCCACTTCCAAAAAAATACTTTGGAATCTTCAGTTTAGAGATCAAGTCTAATGTTTTTTATCATGGTTACCTAAGCAGTGGCACTATTATTATAATTCATTTGCAAAGCATTTGAATTTGCATTTTAGAAGTGGTTCATAACCAAAATTCGTGTTACACTCAGTTCCTTAATATTATTAGAAATATCAGCTTGCATTTTTGTGTTTATGTCCACATTCTCCTATAGATCTAGGAGTTCTATATTTAAAGCTTCAAACTCAGTTTTGAGAGACTCAGTCCTTCTGACACCTGTTTTTTTGGAAACCTGCAAATGCTGTTGAGAAATGTTGAGGTCCTGCAGTGCTTAAGGTGCTAGTCTGTAGTGTCAGTGCAAATAACCACTGCTGATAGTTTTTTTTAATATGTTTTCTCTCAAGTTACATACTGCATACAGGAAACTGGCATGGACACAATTGGAGGAGGTTAACTGAGCTGAAAAGCAGTCATACCTCATGTTCTGTTTCAAAGTAGTACATCCAGAACTTGCTCTTAATTTCTGGCTTTGAAAAATTCCAAAACATAATGAAATTATGAAATTTTCTGTGTGTTAAATGCTACGGTAAAACAGGTTTTTGCCAACTAACTGATTGTATTTTTTGGTTTGTTTGTCTCTTAACAGATGAATGAACCAAATGCCTATGGAAATACTCCTCTTCATGTAGCTTGCTATAATGGACAAGATGTTGTAGTGAATGAACTCATAGACTGTGGTGCTAATGTAAATCAAATGAATGAAAAGGGGTTTACACCTTTGCACTTTGCTGCTGCATCAACACATGGAGCACTGTGTTTGGAACTTTTGGTCTGTAATGGAGCAGATGTAAATATGAAGGTAGGTGAATCCAAAACCATCCATTCACTCTTAACAATGTAGTACATCTTTTTCAGAAGTGATTTTTAAAGCTTTCAATGAGGCAGTGATTGGAGTTCCAACTGACTGATGTAATATTTCTGTGAATCATAATGTAGAAAAAAATAAGACAGTTGCTTCAAGGAAGTTGGTCTAAATCTTAGCTGTCTCTATGGGAGATAGTAAGGATAATGAAAGTTGACAATACTATCTAGTCAATCTTGGCTACGTTTAATTGGCAGAAGTCCCTATTATTTTGTTTTCCTGATTCTGTCTATGTGATTAAGAGCACAATGAAAACGCAAAATTACATATTTTTCTTATAAATAAGCAACATAAAAGAAATTCAAGATTTTTCAGAGAAATGTATATGAACAGGATAAGGTGGAGAGCTCCGCCAGCAAAAGATCCTAAAATCTAGGAGGGTGGAGTTTCTTTCATATTAAAGTTAGAAAGGTAAGTAGATTGGGCTGATGAAAAGTCTTGAACAGATATTCCAGCAAAACTTTATGAACAGAGCTGCCATACTTATAACATTCTTGGTCATAGTTCTTTGGTGCAGAATATTCTTTAGAATTCTAATTCTTTAGAATTAGTCTTAGTGAAGAGATCATTTCTAATCCACCAGTTATAAAAACAAACTATAACACAAATATCACATTATTTTCTTGAGTGTGTAGGTAAATGACTACATTTGGTCAGTTATAATACAGAATAACATCAGAAGCTGTGCAAAGAGCAGCTAATGTATTCAAGTTGACTGACAAAGCTTCTGAGATCTTTGGTGCTTATAATATGGGTGAAGTGTTGTTTGGAGGTGACAAAATGTTCATTGACATCAGAGACATGTTTCCGTCCTGCCCACTTGATTTTAAGTTACTGGATCCAAAGCATAGATTTCATGGTTCCTTTAATTATGAAGATAAATCTTGGATTTAATCAGAAGAATAATCCTTAAAAAAACAGCAAAGGGAAACTTAAGTTAGAATCTGTGTGGCTGATAATCAGTTGCAAAGTTGGAATTGGATGCTTTTAGAGCTTTCCTACTAAGTATTTATTGAAATGAAGCTTGTTCAGTTTCCAAATACTGAGGCTGATGTTCAAAGTAGTTCTTACAAAGTAGTTCTAGTAGGGAATGCAAAATGTCTTAGAAATACGTTACATTTCTTTTTAAATTAATTTTGAACAGAATGTATTTTAAAAAAATCACTTATTGACTATGTTGTGTTTTTTCATTTGTACTGCAAGATTATTTTATTGCTTATTTTGCTGTCCTTTGCAAGATCTTACGTTGTTTTTGAGGGTTCTCCTTCGGTCAGCTCACTACTTTCTAATACTGTCACCTTTGGTTATTCCTGAAGTCCCTGTGAGGTGCTGTACCAGTGGCACTTGGGTCTATTTTTTTCCTTCTCCTTTGAGATAGAGTTTTAACACCACTCAACCAGTGCCATTGCAGATTTCTTCTTCTAAGCCCTGAAATTCTTCTGTGTCTTGTTGACTGATGTATTTCCTTACCTTCTTAGTTTCTCCATTTAAATTTTAGAATGTTACTTACCAAAGCAGTTTCTGGGCACTCGCTCAAACTAAGCTTATTTTATACAGTTGTATTTCTTTACATTTTTTTATCTTAAAGAAAGAGAAAAGTGAGGGAAAAAGACACCAGGTGTATAAATATGTTTGGTTTTTTTCGTTAAAGAAGGAAACTGTTTTATTTCTGTCAGTCTAGGTCTGAGAAGCCAGTATTTCCCATAAACGCATTGTTCTAGGCAATATGTGCTGCTTTTTGCAGTGACATTGCTGAAAATGCCATGTTCAGGTCCATCTAAAACATAACAGATTTTCAGTAGCATACGCATCCTTAGAGGCTTTGTCAGTTGTTTCCAAAGGAAGAGTAAAGATGGAAGGCGTTGCTGCACAGCAGCCAGCTGTGACAATACATCTGTTCATATTTTATGTTCCCCCTCCCATCTTTCACTTATTAACTTCTTAACTTCAATTTTTTTTAACATTTTCTATTTTTCAAAGCCAATATTTAAAATGTGAAGATGCACTGTGTGAGTCCAAAAATGCTTTTATTTGAGTGCGGTTTTTGTGTGCATTTGTCAGAATTCTTCTGCAGTCAAGCTTTCCCGTTACCTGTGATCAAGTACAGAAAAAAAAAAAAGTTACCCTAAAGAAATAACAACAGAAAAAAAACCTGTTTTTGTAAGTGCATTTAGATTGTGTTGTTTAAAATTGCAAGTCCTTTATGCATTATTGTTGGCCTATTTGCAGAGCATATTTACTGGGTGAGTGACTAAGTGCACGCTTGGTATGCATTTCAAATGTGTAATACCTATTGTGGTTGAGTAGTTCCACCCAAGCATTACTTGTGGTTTGTGATAAATTACTTACAAGTATCATTTTACAGAATTTTTGGTGGAACATAGGAGGTTTTTAATGTGTAAACATCCATAGTAAATACAGCTGTTTTCTGTCAAGAAACAAGTTTTATGTAAAGAAGCATTGTGTTATTTTAGATTTGGGTGGGGGGAGAGTTGGGCATAGGCTTGTTGTTCTGTCATCATCCCCTTGAGAGCGATTATCGTAAAAGCATAATTGAGGGTGAAAGGGCATCATTGAGTTGTCACTCGGAGCTGAAGGAGTGATTAAGAGCACCTCTTTTGTAGAGTTTTTCGTGTCATGCTGACTTTTAACTGCCAGCATCCATCTTTCAGAATTGCACAGGCAGAATTTAAAGGCAGGAGTAGAGGTCAGGCCTGATGGATTGCTTTTACTGGACATAAGCAAATGCTTTTTTTTTTTCTGTTACAGAGTAAAGATGGGAAAACACCTTTGCACATGACAGCAATCCACGGTAGATTTTCAAGATCTCAAACCATCATTCAAAATGGTAAAAAAAAAAAAAATTTGGGAAGGAGTAGATCTGTCATCTTTCCCGAATTTCATATACTTTCCTCCTTTGTATTGACAGCAGCATACTAAAAGTTTCTTTCACATCCATTGCCTAGTAGTAATTGGGCTAATGGTGGAGTCTGGTATGTCTGCCTGTAAAGTTTGAAAAGTTGTATTGAAGAGCTTTTTATTTTTCAGAATATGGAAAGAGCTGATTTGTTTTTTATAACCGAAGTTGCAGAACACTTGTTCCATATTAGCAGACACGCTTCTCTCCATTTTGCTCATCGTTAATACTAAATTCAAAACAGTTATTACTGAACAACTATTAATACTGCTGAAATTACTGTCGGTGCTGTTTTTCTAACAGAAGCATCTGTATGCCAATATGTATTCTTAGTTAATTATTACTTTTTATGTTATAGGAGCTGAAATAGACTGTGAAGATAAGAATGGAAATACTCCTTTGCACATAGCAGCTAGATATGGCCATGAGCTATTAATCAACACTCTGATTACGAGTGGTGCTGACACTGCAAAGTAGGTAACATTTGCTGACATGAGTGCAAGCTGAGAGAATTTAGAATTGTGTTTATTAGACTAACAAGTCTAGTAGGATCTTTTCATATTGCTAAAATTTGAAATAGGAAATATTTTCTGTATTATCCTGTACTGTGCTTTTACGTATCTGCACAATACATTACAATCTGTACAAAAAGGAATTTTTTCCTCTGTAAAGCAATATATTTGAAATAAAATCTCTGTTTTAATTGA
Organism: Lagopus leucura; assembly: GCF_019238085.1. NCBI lineage: Eukaryota > Metazoa > Chordata > Aves > Galliformes > Phasianidae > Lagopus > Lagopus leucura. The sequence goes on from NW_024962334.1 coordinate 17,584,957, forward strand.
CTGTTGCACCGAATTAGTACACCCTGCCTAATAAGAAAGCACTTAGTATGTGAGGTTTTCCTATGGCTCAGTATTTTAATTTGGTAGTTTGGTGAGCAAGCCATGCACATTGACTTTGGCATAGTCATGTTTGTCTTATTTCAATTGTAATGAAACTGTGATACCTGATTATGGTGTATCTTAGGCGGGGTATACATGGGATGTTTCCTCTCCATTTGGCAGCATTAAGTGGATTTTCAGACTGCTGCAGAAAGCTCCTTTCATCAGGTAGGATACTCTTTAAAGTCTTATAATGGCTTTATAATTAATTTTTATTCTATAGGCTAACTTTCAAGTCTTAATTTAGTAATACACAGGAATCTTTAGAGTTTATTAGTAGCCTGGTAACAATGTGTATTTTGTTTGTTTTAATGGGCAGTCTGTAGAAAAAGAGAAAGTAAACTTATACAGAAGTTACTTCTTTCCACCAAAAAAAAAAATCCGTATTGAAATAGTGTCTCTATAACTTATAAAATATTGTTTTAAGTTGGCCAAAGTGATAGAGTAACTGGTCCAGGCTATAATATGACTTCAAAAAGAAAGGCTAATGTTCTAATTATTCTATCCAGCATCTTTCATGTCCCTGCCATTATGTCTTTAGTTTTGTACAAGTTGATTTATTCCTGTCTATTCCGATAGCAGACAGCCTGATAGCTCTGAAGACTTTGTGACTGCTCATTTAAAAACTTGCATTGATGTTTTACTGTTAATGCAACTTCTTGCTTTAAAATAAGTTGAAGGTGAGCGTGTGGAATGGAGTCAGGGAAGTTTCATTTGCATGAAACAATTCTGAGGTCCAAGTTCTGGTTAAGATGGAAAGTAGTTTCAATTGCTCTACTTCATTACTGCTTCTGTCTGGGTGGATCTGATGCTGATTTTTGTGGGGTCATTTGAAACAGGAGTCAGTTTTGAGGGTTGTTTTCTGTAGGTAATACTGCCCAGAGGGGAGAGTTTGTGCCCTTGCTTATTCTTTCCAATCCAACATTTGTGTTACTCTGTGATGTATAATTCAGGTGCTGCCATATTTGCAGCACAACAGGATAAGAATCAATTAGGGAGCATGAAGTTTATGAGTAGAAGTGTACGAGTGTGCTGATTGGTGTCAAATTCTAAGAAAAATCCCTCCATTTGGAAGAGGGAAAGAAGGGTTGTCCTGGACGTACAATTGGGCTGAGACGTTCGAGGTGTCCCATTTGTTTTATTTGACTGTGTAGACTTTACGTCTCGTGCTACAGCTTTTTCTTCAGATACCCATCTTAACAACAAAGATAAGTTTGACCAATCAGTTTTTAGTTACTTAATTAATAATGCATGGAGGACAATCTTTCTCATAGAAATGCCAGGACAAAGTTAAGGCTTAAATGGCAACTTTAATATGGATCCCCAGCTTAGTGAAGATCTTTGCCTGACACTAGAGAGCTAAAATGAAAGATTAAATGTAAATTGATTCTGGATTTGGCAGTGTTGATATCTCCCTCTTTGTTAAAAATTAAAAAATTTTTAAAGTTATCTGCAGAACATGTAGAAATTGTAGCTTATTCTTAAGTTTTCCCATTATCTTCATGGATATTATGTCCAGTACGAAATGATACAGAAATACTAGCAGTTAGATCAGATAAGGAACAACATAACTTCTTACCTCAACACTGCAAATTTTGTTTTACTTTTTCCTTTTTCAGTTTTATTTGAATGTGCTTTTCAAAACACTGCAAGTAACAACATTTAGTTTCAAAGGAATCTTGTTTTTGGTGTTTTTTCTCGAGTAGCTGCTAAGTTTGCTTTGTAAGCATTTCTCTTAAGGGTAGATGAGAACAGTTTTGTGAAAGCCTGCATTGCATAACTGCTTTACAAATACTTGATTTATAGGTTTTGACATAGACACACCAGATGACTTTGGCAGAACTTGTCTTCATGCAGCTGCAGCTGGAGGGTATGTAAAAAGCATTCATCCTTTTATTTTTAGTGTTCATTTCTTAATTGCTGATCATTCCTTTTTTTTATTATTCTTTCTTCTTTGCATCTCTCCTATGCTCTCCCCTTGGAATTATGTAAATGCGAAAATAATTTCAAGATGGATTCTATCTGCAAGCAATAAAAATTAATTATATATTCAGCTGTATAAGTAATTACTGGAGTACAGTGTCCAGGTATCATCAGCTTTATCTTAGGTTTATGCTTGGGGATGAACTGGATTTTATTTTAATTTCCCATGGGTGATGATACAATTGCAAAGATGTTGTGCCCTTCTAGGTGACCGTAGGGCGTGAGGTGAAGAACAGCAACTTTGGGCAATACGTTTTTACCTTATCCACAAACAAAAGATCAATCAAGCAAAACTGTAAACCGTAATTAAATTCCAGAGTTTAGATGGATGAAGTGGTCAGAACTACTTGTTCATCACTTGAGTTGTGATCTATATTGATTATTGTTATTGCATTGTAGGTTATCTATAGCAGCTACTCAAAATTGCCTGGAAGAATTGGGTAATAAATCTCATGATACACTTTGTGGGACACAAAAACTCCATTATAATGATATTTTCATTTTCTGTTGCAATGTTACTTAAGTAATACTGCTAAATAATCATTCTCAGTGAAAAGTTACTTGAGAGGTACATTCTTGTTACAAATAATTAAGGTTAAAATGCTGTCTTTCTGTATAAAAACACATTATTTGTGACTCATTCCCTCATTCATCTACAATTTAGAAAAATTATTAAGATTTTGTTTAAAGTGGCAGTGTTATACATCTGTTAGTGTGGTCATATTGTATTAAAAATGAATTGCTTAAGTAAAATACTTGCATTGCATTATAACTTACATTTGAACTTCAAATATATACCTTAAAAACTTGTTTCTGTGTTGGAACCCTGGTAGCAAAAATCATGTGCTGTTCAGGTATAATTTTTATTTTATTTTTTTAAGAATTGAGTGTCCTATTAGAAGTGTTAACATCCGTGCCCTTTATGCATGCCATTTGATATCAGTACAGTTTTTGTATGTGCTTATGAAGTAATTTGGGTTCTTTTCTGGTATGGTTCTGGAACTGTGAAATGTGTATTACATGTACAAGTTCACAGAAAATATACTGTTCAGAAGTTTTCGTGTAGTTTAGTTGTAAAAAAAACAAACATCTAAGATGCAGTTCTGGCAGTTCAAAAGGCCAATATTAAGAAACTAATCTGCAATCACAAGCAATGTTGCATTAATTTAATAGGAATTTGGAGTGCCTAAATCTTCTGCTGAATACTGGTGCAGACTTCAACAAAAAGGACAGATTTGGGAGGTAAGAGATTTTAGAGCTGTATATTTTGAACGGTTTCTAAAGTGTTATAAAATGCATATTGCTGCGAGGTCAAACCCGTTCATTTCAATTTATGTGTTTATAAACAATTATGTCCCTTATCAAGTTTTCTTCAGCATGTATTATAGAAAGCTACAGATATATATAGATACTTTTTTTTTTTTTAGGTAGGTGCTCAGTCTTGTTTTTAAAGAGTGCAATGCTACAAGCCTTCACTGCTCAGAACATGGATGTAATGAGTTTATATTTCACTCATTCAAGGACATTAGCAATGTTTTCCAAATAGCACGGCAGTCTGTATGTTTGTTACTATTTCTGAAGGCTTTTTCTTCAGTTAAAAGTCCAAGGCTTTATTATAACTTCCTCATATACCTCTCAGTATATCCATCTGTTACTGTTCCTTTCCTCATTTGTCATTCCAAACAAGTGCTGACCACATGAATTTCTATTTTTGGTGTAGAATTATTTAAGTTCACATTGCACGATCGCTACTTGTGCGAAATCTGACGTCCCATCCTGAAATCATTGCATTACTCATGCACTACTCCTGCCATCCACATCCTGGAAAATCAGATTTCCTGAGATGTGAGTGGCAGTAGTGCATGAGGGAAATGTTAAGGATACGGAGTTGTGTTTCGCTTTGACTTCTTCTGTTCTTTTCTGAGAAAGCAACAATTGTTTGTCACAACTTTTCTCATTGACAGCTTTGTTTTAACTTGGATGTTACACAAAACAGTTATTTTCAAGGATGAAAACTATTAAAGCAGTTAAAAATTAAGAAAATTGGAAAAAATAATTTTGGAGGAGGAAAGTAGAACATTTTGAAGTGCCTCCTACCCTCAAAATGGAGAAATTTGTAGAAGCAATCAGTTTTTATAAATAGAAACTGACATTCTTTATCATTGTGGTGCTAAACTGCGATTTTGAGAATTGAAGGTAGAATAAGTTTCCCTTGACATGATTCATCAATAGCAGTATTTCAGTATGTCATGATTTTGTTACAAGGAAACGATGTATATTTTCAAGATTTTTCTTTAACAATACCTCTGGTACGTCATCACAGTTAAAAATACTGCATGCCTCTATTAGGTAAAAATATGATCTTTTTGAGGAAAATGTTGACAACTAACTGTTGTATTTTGACCTTGTTTAGTTGCTGGGCAATTCTTGAATTTGTCCATATTTTTCACGTAACTTGAAATTACCTATTTAACTAAATTAACTAAGATATCTTATGTAAACTATTTTTCTCTGTATGTTTAAACAAGAAAATTCATATAGAACTTCATGCCACAGTATGTGTATGTGCTGGCTGACAAATATGTCCCCTAGATAGCCTGTGTTATTAAATGGCCCCTCAAAGATAATTCTTAACATTGTATTCACCACAAATATTTGCTAAAAAGGGAAAGGAGGATTTAATTTTCATTTTCGTTTGCATTTTCTGTCTCTCTAGTATTATTTTGCTGTTATTTACCTTTGTACTTTTTATTCAAATGTGTACTAAAGAACTCCACTCCATTATGCTGCTGCCAATTGTAATTATCAGTGCCTGTTTGCCCTTGTGGGATCTGGAGCTAGTGTGAACGACCTTGATGAGAGGGGTTGTACACCTCTGCACTATGCAGCCGCATCAGACACAGATGGAAAGTAAGTGTGGCACGCTTTGTCCTGCAGAAATTATCTTTAGAAACATCTGAGCTGGGACTTTTGGGTGCATCCTCCCTTTGCTGAATGCATCTTTTACATTTTTTTAAAGGTTAAAACTGGCAGCGACTTGTTCATTGTATGGAAAATATTTCTGAGATAAATGAATGTGTTGTAATTTTTTTATTACATGCTGTAGAGCGGGTGTCCTGATGGCGAGCAGAGGTTTTGATCCCAGCTGCTGTGTAGTAGTGGTTGAGTAAATGTTGTCTGGGGGATGGGGGGTGCTGTGTAACTTTCTGATGGCTGTAACCAGTGGGGGTCATTTTACTTCCAAGATCAAACTTTGGCGAACGGTGATGGGGTGTTTTGTGGAGGGTTCTTCACTTTGCCCCCAAATCTGCGTAGTTAGTCGGAAATACTTTGTCAGACTAATCTGTGAATAACAGTAGGCCTATACCAGGATAAAGATGATCTAGACATTTAACTATGAGACCACTTCATCCATTTGGGATTCGATTAAGCTATTCATGTTCAGCATTATAACTGTCTTGGTATAAATTTTTGTGAAGTAGTTAAACTTGTGTTAACAAAGTGCATCCAAAGGCCTTTATAAATCCATAAGTGCCTTTTGTGTGTGTTCGTTTTGTAACTAATGATTGTACGTACGTAAATTGGAATAATGTTAGTGCATACACGTGAAGCTTATGCAGATAGCACAAAATTATAAGGTTCATTGAGTGTCAGTTGTAGTGTATGTAACAGGCTTAAGAGGAGAGTCTTTTCTGTGTGTGCACATTCACACAGAGGTCAGAACAGACTGGTGTGCAGCATCCCATTTCAAAGGCATATAGAGGCACCTTCCTGGAAGGTGATGCTTTTTGATGCTGTATCATCTTGTTTGAGTACAACAGTTTTTAAAAGATGGAGTAGCCTTTGGAATGAGGCTTGTAATTTGATGGGACACTGAAGGATAAATAAGGAATATTTTCATGGCCGTGTAAGTCATGTTTTTCAAGTAAATGCCTCTTCTACATAAAGACAAATTTCAAAAGAAAATTGTCTGACAGTTCATACAAATGCATTCAAATGCAAATGGAATTTGTTGAGATAGTACTCTTACATGTGTCATCTGAAATCCGGGAAGAAAGCTTTCTGACTCCAGAGTGGTGTGAGAAAACAGCATTCCTTTACTCCTCAAGTCACATACCAGGTGACTTGACAAATCTAACCTGCTTTCTCAGAGTTCAGGTTCTACATTTAAATAGTTAATACACTGGCATACATATTCATTCTTTCCCAAAAATTCATTAATATATGTTAATGTCCCTCTGGACACACGTGATAGCGGCCTCTGGTGGTTTTAGAGCACTTACTTTCTCCTCATTTTTCCACCATCAGCTTCATCACAGTGACTTTTGGCTGTCCTTTGACTGTTCTTCCCCAGCTGGGCAAATTTCCATTGCATGTTACACCATAATGAGCAACTTTTGCTATCTTAGTGCACTGAATCCCAAAGCAATATATGTGAAATGTGGGGAAGAAGTCCTTGCACCTGGTACATGCAAAGATAAAAGTAGTCTGTCGTGACTCCAGTGCTCCTGTGTAGCAGGATAGTTAAGAATAGCAAGGTTGTTCACACGCCAAGCACAGCTAAGCTGTAAAGTATTAGAACTTGAACTCATTGATTCCTTTTCCTAAACTATATATTGGTCTTTAAACTGATACACTGATACCTATTGCTAAACCGGCCTCTTCCACATGTTGAGCTAAGGTTAATTTCAGCTTCACAGTTGCTGAGAAAACTTCCAAACTGCAGTAGTTCTTCAAATAGCAGCATTTTTTCCTTCTAGAAGGAAACCCTTATAGAAGGGACAGTTGCAAATTATGATGGCAATATTGCAGAGCTTTAGGAGATATCTCAAAAGCTTTATTGTTCTGATTAATAGTTGGCTCTCTGCAAGTCGGACTACAGAGCAGGACAGCCCAAGGGAGCAGCTTTTAATGTTGATGCAGCAAGGTGATTAGTAACAGCTGGAAAGCCAGTGCTGCTCAGCTCATATTCAAAATAGAAATTAAGCTAAAAGCAATTGCTGATTTGGAATACAAAGCCTGGGAAAAATGTCAGGAAGCAATCTACAAGTATATGGAAATTCCAGTGTGTTTTTATGGTTTTTGTTCAGATTCTTTCAAGACCGAATTTTGAGACAAGGATGTTTTTGTTGAAAATTATTTTCCTGTTTGTTTCTGCCTGCAAATGCTTCGGATCTGGAATGTACACCCAGTAAGCTGTACTTTGGCAATATTGGAGAAAGATGCTCACAGATTAAAGCCAGCTAAGCAGCATGTTAGGGGAAAAAAACATGATCTTGCTACATATATTAGAATTATTTAATAGTGCACACTAAATGAATGGGAAATAAGCTAAATTTATTTGTGCATTCAGAAATTTTGATTTATCTCCTTTTTGAGAGGCCTATTGAAGACACTCAAGTATTCAAAAGATGCAAAGTTAATCTTTCTGGGTGAAAAAGAAACAGTAAAGCAATTGATTTGATTTTTTTATTTGTTAGAATGCTACTTGACAACTTTAAAGGACTTCACTTCTTGCAGAGCATGTTGAGTTTTCTGCAAAAAGTCAAATTCACAAAGTACGAAAATAAAGAAATTTAGATAGATAAGGCCATGGATGTTCCTTGTTGCTTGCAAAACTTTGGTTAAGTGGTAAGCAGCATGAAATTACAAATGCATGAGAATGGTGTAGTGTTTGTGTATGAAGTCTTTCTTAACAAAAACTAGTACTAGTTCTTTAAGAGAGAGAGAGCTGACATCATTATCCCATTTCTCATCCTCCTGGCTTGAGTGTCAGTGCTTGAAACTGCTGATTGCATTCTGCCTTACAACCTCAGGTTACAAGAGGAATGATTGGTAGGATATGAGTATGTCATCAACTGTGTTTAGAGTGTGTATATATATAAATCAATAATTAGTGTCTGGTAGTGGAATAGAGTCAGTGACAACTGCTGAACATGATTCTGAAGAACTCAGCTGTTTGTTGTTTTCCTTCCATATTAGGTGCAGAAAAACATACTGATATATTGTATAAAATACAAAAATAGTAATCATTTATATTAATGAAAGTATCAGCAGCTGTGTTATCTAAGAGAAAAATAGCCATGGGATATTAGTTGTAGCCAAGTCGTGGTTCAGGAGGTTCTGGATGTACGCAGAGAAGGATTCTTTCAGATTCTGGAAACGTTGTGATTGGCCTTAGCACTCAGTGCACTCAGTGAGGTGTTTTTAGTCCCAGCCAAAACGGTGTGCTAAATTGCTAGTCTTCTTTGTTACGTTCTATTTTCCAGTTGGATTGGAATGATTTATCACTTACTATAAACTTGAAATTCAACGTTTAGAGATATGGTTCCATATTTCAATTTAAACAGGTGCCTGGAATACTTGCTAAGAAATGATGCCAATCCAGGGATCCGAGACAAGCAAGGATACAATGCAGTTCATTATTCTGCTGCTTACGGCCATCGCTTATGTCTTGAATTGGTAAGAAAACTTTATTACAGGTGAAGGATGTAGCACTGTCCTCACAGAGCAAAGGCAGGGCATTCCTCCACCTTCGTTCTTCACATCAGCTTAGGTTGTTAGTGGTTTTCAGCTCCTGTGAGAATAAATCTTTAAACACTTGCGACTCTTAAAATAGAGGCAAGATGGAAAGCTAAGGTGGTAGAAACTGGTGTAAAAAGATTGCATATTTGGAGATAAGGTAAGACTGGTTGAGGATATGTGATATTGGTTTTCCTTTTTTTTTTTTTAATTTAGAATATACTGTTAATTTTTTTTCCTTATGGCTGAAGTAAAATACCCACACATATCCTCCTGAGGAGTGTTAAGAAATTTTGCAGATTTCATCTGAACGAGTAAATTTAAATATAGGGAAAACCTGTGCAGTAAGGGTGCCTTAAATTAGTTTCCACAGTAAGAGTGAATTAACAGCCTTACAATTGAATTTTAGATAGTAGGGCCTCCAGTTCATTTTTAATGTATCCTTTGGCAAAACATGCATCTTAGTTGATATGAGAGAATTTTGTCTCCTCTGTGTTGTGCAATGTAATATTTTTATGCAGATTGTACTTTTATATTCAAGTGTATTAAAATAAAAATTCTGAATGTTTTTAATTGCAGATTGCAAGTGAAACGCCTCTAGATGTTGTAAGTGTGTGTGATTTCTCACTTTTAAAGTACTAGGCAGCAAAAGGGAACACATCATTTTAAAAATACTGCAGTTAAACATTTCTGCAGTGCCTGGATGTATTGTTTAATTTCAGTTGCAATGAAGACTTAATTGCAGTTCAGCATTGTAAAATATAGAAGTATTTTTAAGCCATGAACTGATTTAAACTTATGTATGACTGCTATAACATTGTGATCGCGAAAATGTAGCGATCTGAATGTATTGGGTGTTCACACTGTGTTTGAATCTTCTACCATAAAAACCTAAACACAGTCATGAAAAAGACCCAGGATTAAAACTTGAAAAACACTTGAAAGTGTCAAACAGAAATATATATGTGTTTTTTTCCCTGCAATTGTTCTTCTCACCAATCCTGAAATTCCTTTCATGTGAATGTCATCTATGTATTTCATACGATAGCTTTGGGAAGTCTTAATTTTACACTAATTTCTGATTTGATTATTGCATTATTGGGCAAAATTAAGCAACTTTAGGAGATGAGTATGGGGGAGGGGTTGCAGTAATTGCAGTTCAAAGCCATTCGAAAATTGGAACGAATCTGGAATTGTTAAGGAAATAGTAGTCTTTTATTTTTTTTCCTAATATTGTGTCTTATTTTTTAATCTGTGTGTACTGGAAGCTAGCAGTTACTGCTGAATGTTTTTAAAGGTGATGAGTTCTGTACTCACTCAGACTTTCTCTGTTAAGCTAATGGAAACATCAGGTACTGACATGCTGAACGATTCAGACAACAGAGCACCTATAAGTCCACTGCATTTAGCTGTAAGTATTTCAGTAGTCTGTGATGGGTCCTCCTCTAATTGCAAGAGTTGTTGGCATAGTCTTGATTCATTCCGGTTTTGGGTTTGGTGTTGTTTGGTTTGGTTTTAATTATGCCAATAAAATAAATTAAACCTGAAAACACAATGCATAATCACCCTGAATATAGGATGATTTTTGCTTTTCACTTGAAATTTGCTTTGTGGAACTGCCTTTGCTTTGATTCATATGATTAAGTTTTATTTTATGAATTATATTAATTAAACTTTTGTGAAAACTTATTCTACAAATAATGGTTTTTTTTTTTACCATCATCATTTATTATGAGAAATGTTTATCTTCCATACCTGTGCAAAACTGCAAAAACAGTAGGAGAAGAGCAAACCTGTTGAAACTGTCAAGAAGTTGGGAACTGAAAAACAGCTCAGTGTGTAACTTTATTCTTTTCACTGGACTTCTAGCAGTGGAAAAACCTCACTGTACTTTCTGAAAATAGCCTGGGTCTCACGTAGTACATATATTGCTATATATATGGCTAAGGGAAAAGTAATCTCATACTGGTAAAAGAAAGCTGCTAAAGAGACTGTTCCTGGAAATTTCTTCTTCTGGAAATAGAGCTCCTATGTCTACGAGAAGAAATTCAGAGTTGATTATGGAAGCTATAAAGCCATAGTTGAAATTGTTTATTTTCATTACTTATTTGGATGCTTTGTCTTGATGCTTAACTACATTTTCTGTTGTATCCTTGTATATCCATTCTTATCTTTTTCTGTTTCATTTTCTAAGGCCCTTCTCTTTTTACCAATTATGGTAGCTAATTGTACTGTATTTTTTACCTACAGAACTTTACACCTTTTTTCTAAAATGTTTTATTTAAAACCTCATAGGAGTTAAATGTGCTTGCGTATGTTCTTCACTTGAAATAGTCTGAGGATTATGTAACTTCAGTATAAGGAATGTAACATGCAGCATTCAGAACACTGATGGTTTTACAGATTGGAGGCAGGGAAGATTTTATGAAAACGCTTTGTTGCTTATTTGAAGAACAAAATGAAGAAGCACCAACCTTCCTGCTGAGAGAGTTTTCAGAATTAATTGTAAATACTTTGTGATGATCTGTATGCTGTGTCAGGAGCTCTTCCAAATGTAAAAATAAAAATAATGTCTTCACTGTTTTGTTTATGTAGTCGTGGGAAAACTGATGAATTTTCTCATTCTCTTAGGCCTACCACGGCCACCATCAAGCTCTGGAAGTGCTGGTGCAGTCGCTGCTAGACCTTGATGTGAGGAATAACAATGGAAGGACACCACTGGATCTTGCTGCCTTCAAGGGACACGTCGAATGTGTAGATGTGCTCATTAATCAGGGAGCATCAATCTTGGTGAAAGATTATGTTGTAAAGAGAACCCCAATACATGCAGCAGGTTTGTGCTAACTGACACACTCTAACATTTTGGCTTTTGAAGTGGATCTTCCTTCATCTTTGGAAGTCTCTTTGTGTTCTAAGAGATGGTGTTAAGGAACGAGTGATCGCTTTTGGGTTACTGTTAAGACTTCTAGATTTTTGTATACTTGTAGGTATAGATTATATAAATAAAGGTAACAAAGCACTTACAGTGGAAACCTGTATTAAGCCCATAAATCATTTTAGCTTGTGAATTACCATTCCATGCTACTCTCTAAAAGGGTGCATGCAATGTTTTGGGTTGAAAAGGGCGTGAGACCATTCAGTTCCAACCTTGTCCATTCAGCTAGCAAGACTTATTGCACTGAGAGGTGTCAGCAGTATGTTCTTGTTTCTCTCCTCATCTTTCACACAGCCCAAATTTAGATGCATGATTTGTGTTGCCTGTCCTGGCTGTAAAATACTGCTATCAGTTTGAGAAGAGACTAGAAAACTGTGTTCTGTTTCTTCCATGTTTTTAAATCACTCCTTACTGCGTATTTTCAAATAATAGCAAACCTTCACGATGTTTTCTTACTGACTTCCAGGAAAACATCTATAAACTCAAAATATGGCAGTCATCCTTATTCTCTTTTTCTTTTTTCCTGTCTTTGAAAATAGGCTTATTTGAATTGGCATTACTGTTATAAGCTACATGGCTACACTTGCTAACAAATTCTGTGTATGACTGTGTATGTGTTTGCTTGTTTTAAGGCACAGGTATAAGATGTGATATTATATTTAGTTATTCCTTTTTGTGGACAGTGTGTAAGCATATACTCCTACAGCTGATGTGTGCAACCCAATTTGTATGTCAAAAATAAATTCCTGTTGGGAATTGACGGTTGCAGTTGATTCTGTGCAATACTATATAATTGAGAATACCTCATATCTGAAATCATTGAGTGCTCATATTTTTTGTTCCTATCTATTAATATATAATACATGTTTTATGTATGAAAATCAATTATATCAGTGATAAAGCTGTACACTGGCTTCTCAAACTGTGGGGTGTTAGCATGGGCAAGTGACTGTTGTCTTTCTGCTGCATACTTGAAGACAATTCTTGTAAAACTGGTATTTTGATGTTTTACAGCTACAAATGGTCACTCTGAATGTTTGCGACTATTGATAGGAAATGCAGAACCACAGAATGCAGTGGACATTCAAGATGGAAATGGACAGTAAGTTTTAAAAATACACAATCTAATATTCACAAATTACATCATTTTATAAAAGGGCAAAAATAAATACGATTTTACATCGGTGATTTTTAGTTTGTTGCTTTCAAATGAGGTGCTATTTGAACAAAGACAAAGGAGTGCATGTTTTACAATAAACAGCTTTGGCAGTGAAAAATGTCTTGTTCAATTGGGAATACTTTAGTCAGGAATTCTGAATCAGTGGAAATTAATTGATTTTCTTGAATCTCCTGGCATTCTTGGAATAAAGGTAGTGCTAGAGAAGCTTATGGATAATCTAGATTTCCAGTGTTCTTTGATGGTGCCCAGTGCCAGGATGAGGCACAAACTGAAACATGGGAAGTTCCATCTGAACATCAGAATGCTTTTCTTTGCTGTGAGAGTGGCAGAACACAGTCTGCCCAGAAAGGTTCTGTAGCCTCCTTGGTGAGCATCTTCAAAAACCACCTGGACATGAGGTTGGGTAGCCTGATCTGGGTGTTCCTGCTGGAGGAGGAGCTGGACCAGGTGGACCCAGAGGTCTCTGCCAACCTCAGCCACTGTGTGTGTGTGTGTGTGTGTGTGTGTGTACAGGTTTTTCATATTTCAGCTGAGCACTGCTCTGTTACATTTCCGTGTAAATTATGCTTTAATTTCTCTCTCTGTGTAGGACTCCTTTGATGTTGTCTGTTCTCAATGGGCACACAGACTGTGTTTATTCACTTCTCAACAAGGGAGCAAACGTAGATGCCAAAGATAAGTGGGGAAGGACAGCGTTACACAGAGGGGTAAGAGAATATTGCCTTTCTGTCTTTTCCAGTATTGTACACACTGAGTTAAAATACAGGCTTAGTTTGTAGCACTAATTAATTTCTTATTATTTTGATAATGCCATTCTTAGCTTTAAATTGTCTTTTTAGTTGTTTTCAAGGCTACCTTTTGCTTGTTTGCTACATAACCTCAGAATTCTGTTGGATTTCCTGAGTCTCATAATGTTGCTATAAGCTGTTGGCTGCAGAAGACCTGAAGTATGACTTTTTGTCATGGGGTGGGGGACGTGTTAATGGATGGAAGAAAATTGTTATATGTGCCAAATAGGTTTGGGTTTTCTGTTTTTTTGTTGTTGTTTTGTTTTTAAATCTTTGACAGATAACTGACCTAGCCCTAGGGATGAGTAGTTCATTCAGTATACCTCCAATGAATTATCCTCTCGTGAATGTAAAAGTACATTGCTGCTTTTCCAACAGAGTGGCTGTTTCCAAATGTTAAAAACAGTAACTATGCTTATTTTATTGTTACTTAAAAATTTAAGACATTCCCTGCAGTTTGCTTAGTTCAGTTATACAGCTTGACACTCTTTGTATATATTTGTATATATTTATATATATTATGTATATATAAATATATATATATATACAAAGAAATATAAAATATATATATAATATATTATATATATTTATATATATTATTGAATATTTGCGAACTTGTTCTTTCGTTTCTTTCTCTCAGGCAGTTACTGGGCATGAGGAATGTGTGGAAGCACTACTTCAACATGGTGCTAAGTCCTTATTAAGAGACTGTAGGGGGCGAACCCCTATACATTTGTCAGCTGCATGTGGACATATAGGTGTTCTAGGAGCTCTATTGCAGTCAGCTACATCTGTGGATGCAATACCTGCGATAGCAGACAATCATGGCTATACATCGCTGCACTGGGCCTGTTATAATGGTAAACATGAAAGCATGCTGGGGGGGAATGTATCTCTCTGTAGGCATAGTGTCTCACAAAGGATTTCCTATACAATCAAAGCGTTCTGAATCTCAATTAAGTATTCAACAATGAAATAAAAATTGAGAATCAAATGGGCCAAAAAGAAAAGATTTTTTCTATAATGTTGGGCATTTTCTGGGCGAAAACGTACAGGGCTGTTATGTCATGTTTATTTTTATTACTTCCAGGACAGTAATCTTCACATACTTGTAAATCTCCCTTTTCAATGAACTGAGTGCCAACACTGTATTGCTTAAAATCATGTATCTGGTGTCTGAAATCTTAAGTTAAATGTCAGAATGTAGATGTAACTGCAGAGGGAGTCAACAGAGGGAAAAGCTGAGGAACAAAACAGTGCATTAACGTTGCTGGATGCAGTGTTATGTTTGTGTTATGTTTGTGTCAGGACCTGGAAATCATTTAATTAAGAACAGTTTAATTAAGAACAGACACTTCTGGTAACGTATCTGGGGAGGTGCTAGCCATTTCTGGACAGCTTTCATTTTGACTAATACAAATTGTTTACGTTTTATTTTATTCTGCAGTCAGTCATGTACATCCAAACTTGATTTCGTATTAACTGTAATTAGCAAGTAATTAACTGTAATTAACAAGTGACAAAATGAAGTTTATGTATAAATAGCTTTGGGTTCCTTAAATAGGAAGCATCTTCATAACTTAACAAAGCAAAGCAAACTACTGAATTGTAGTTGAAATGGTTTCCAGGTGTGAAGAAGTACCCAGATGCTTCTGTTGGATTGTTACACATAAAATGTCCAATTGTTCATTTTTTTGTCTTAGTCTTGGAAAAAGTGGGGTTCATCAGTTACAGAAATACAAAGGTTTTCACACTCTTGTATACTTGGTTTCTCCTAGCAAGCACATATTCTTTTTAATACAAAGCTTCTCCTCCATCAAATGTGTTGACAGTTAAATGCGTGTAATTGTTAACACTGAGATAGATGTTACTAATACTTTACAACTACTTTAAAACTTAAAATATTGCTCAATCTAATTTAGATAAATATTTCTTCTAAATCATAAGTAGTTCTTTTCCTTTTTTTTATTTCTTTTTAAACTATCTCTACGTTTACTTCAGGTCACGACAGTTGTGTAGAACTTCTCCTGGAACAAGAAGTTTTCCAGAAAATGGAAGGAAATTCTTTCAGTCCATTGCATTGTGCTGTGTAAGGAAAAGCAAAATTATTCTTCGTAGACTTAATCATGGTATTTAACAAAAGATTTATCATTCTGTAAATAACAGCTTGTTTAATTCTTTATAGGATAAATGACAATGAAGGTGCTGCAGAAATGTTAATTGATACATTAGGTGCTGGTATTGTAAATTCAACAGATTCAAAGGGAAGGTAAGAGTGCATCTGCATGGTGGAAGAATGTATGTGCTGGTTGCATTCACTCTGCTAAATTCTGTTGTGTTTTTTAATGGCTACTCAGATTATTTCCTACTTCCCCCTTGTTTATTCTTTAAAGATTGTTTTAAATTCTGAGCAAAAAAAAAAATTTTTAATTTAGTTCTGATTCAGTAAACCTGAATGGGCTTTTTGTTGCGTAGGCATGGTTAAAATTGCATCACTTCATGAGTATTATTTTATGTGTACTTTTCCTTTCTGAATCAAGTTCTATCTGTACTGTGCACTACACAGATAAGAGTTATTTGAAAGTATTTGAAACTTGAAGGTGATTTCTTGAAGGCACCAGTCACAGCTCTTAACGTTCCTGATCCCATCTGATCAGTGGGAGTGACTGCCCAGTCTCTGCACCTACAGTCAGGTCTGATGACAGTCAGTGTGTCTGTAGGAAGCACAGCTGAGCGTCACCGTGTGATCTGTTTCAGGACCCCTCTTCATGCAGCAGCTTTTACAGATCATGTTGAGTGTCTGCAGCTTCTACTCAGTCACAATGCTCAAGTAAATGCTGTAGATGCTTCTGGGAAAACACCTTTAATGATGGCTGCAGAAAATGGACAGACCAATACTGTTGGTAAAGTATCTATTTCTCCTGTTCAGTGTGTTGATCTTACCACAGATGAAGTTGCCTTATCAGTTGATTATTGTGGATATATTTTGTTAAAATATCATATTCATTTTGCACAAATGTAAACTATTAGAACTTTACAGACTGTGCTTTTACTTAATACAAACCTTTATTTCTCGCAGAGGTGCTGGTTAGCAGTGCTAAGGCTGATCTGACTTTGCAAGATAGTTGTAAGAACACAGCGCTCCATTTGGCTTGCAGCAAGGTGCGTGCATAGTCTGACCTCACTGGTACTCGTTGGTGCTTTGTGTTACCAAACATTGTTTACAAATAAGTGTTTGCTTGCAGCCCAGCAGTACCCTTGCAGCCCAGAAGGCCAACCTGCATTCAAAAAGGGGTGGCCAGCAGGGAGAGGGAGGTGATTGTCCCCCTCTACTTGGCTCTTGTGAGGCCCCATCTGCAGTACTGTGCCCAGGCCTGGGGCCCTCAGTGCAAGAAAGACGCAGAGCTCTTGGAGCAGGTCCAGAGGAGAGCCACTAAGATGATCTGAGGGCTGGAGCACCTCTGCTGTGAGGAAAGGTTGAGGGAACTGGGCTTGTTTAGCTTGGAGAAGGCTTTGGGGAGACCTCGTTGTGGCCTTCCAGTACTTGAAAGAAGCAGGAGGGGGAATGGCTGTTTATGAGGGTAGATAGTGATAGGACAAGGGGGAATGGTTTTAAACTGAGACGGGAGATTTAGGTTAGATACTGGGAGGAAGTTTATCACACAGAGGGTGGTGACGCACTGGGACAGGTTGCCCAAGGAGGTTGTGGATGCCCCATCCCCGGAGGCATTCAAGGCCAGGCTGGATGTGGCTCTGGGCAGCCTGGTCTGGTGGTTGGTGACCCTGCACATAGCAGGGGGTTGAAACTAGATGATCTTTGAGGTCCTTTTCAACCCAGGCCATTCTATGTTTCTATGGTAAGAACTTATTACTTTGGAAAGGCATTCAAAGCTTTTTTTGAAGGTTATTTGCTATGTGACAAATGTTTATTCTGTATTAAGGGTCATGAAACTAGTGCCTTGTTAATACTGGAGAAGATTACGGACAGAAACCTCATCAATGCCACCAACGCAGCCTTGCAAACGTATGTATCCACGGAGTGGATTTTTTTCAGATTACTTTTTGGGGTGTTTTGCTA
Organism: Lagopus leucura; assembly: GCF_019238085.1. Classification (NCBI taxonomy): domain Eukaryota; kingdom Metazoa; phylum Chordata; class Aves; order Galliformes; family Phasianidae; genus Lagopus; species Lagopus leucura. The sequence continues at coordinate 17,602,542 of NW_024962334.1, forward strand.
AGACTTTCTTATAAAGAGAAATTTTTTTGCAGATTTTTTTTTCTAAATTGGTTGAATTCTGTTTGAATTGCTGAATACCAGGAGTCGGACCAACCTGAAGTGAGTAGGTATATTGTCCAAACCTGGACTTCTAGTTTTAGCTGAGTGAAAAGGATAAGAAATAAATCTTAATGTGTTGTGATTCAGGGAATCCTGTGTGAGATTACTGCAATCCGTTGAGATTATCTGCACACCAGTGTATTTGTTTTACAAACTGAATAATTTTTCACTTAAAATTGAGGTTTTTTTAAATTCATTGGAGGCAAATTATGTTTTTTTTTCCATAGCTAACCATCAAAACCTAGCTAAGTGTGCTTGTATTATTCAGCATGCTTTCTGTTGGTAAATTTATCTGTTACTGAGATGGCAGACTTTGTTTTCCATTCAATATTATTTTATCATTCTACATTATATTCTCAATATAATTGAGACCTAATTTTGAGACCTTCCAAGTTGGAAGGGACCCACAAGGATGGATCATGAAGTCCAACTCTGGGCTCCACAAAGAACCGCCCAAAACTCAAGTTGTATGTTGGAGAGCATCGTCCAAATGCTCCTTGAACTCCAGCATGCTGGGGCCATGAGCACTGCCCTCAGAAGGCTGTTGCATGCCTGACCACCCTCAGGATTCTCAGTGCTTCCTGAAGATCTACCTTCAAGTAGAATTAAGCCTATTTTGTTAGCATGGTTATAGGGAAAGCTTAGAATGCCTAAGTTGTACTGTGAAATGTATTTCAGAAGGAGCTACTAAAATAACTTTTCTGCATTTTTATTTTTTTTCCTTTTGAAGAAAGTATTTGACACGTGATAAGTAGCTAAGTTACACCACATGAATTCTTGGATTCCTTTAGAAATGTTATCACACAGAGCATTTAGAATAAACACCAAAACTTCCAAGTAACTTGTACATTTCTCTGGCCTTGCATCCCTTCTGGAATCTGCCATGTTCAAACCCCTACAGTCTTACCAACTATTCTGAGAGATAGGCAAGAGAAAGCAGAGTGGAAGGAAGCTGATTTTTCTGTTTCCTGCAGAGTGGTGGTAGGATTCTTTAAACCAGTGGGAATCGATTCTGGAAAACTGTTTCATTTTAAAAAGATATAATCAGAGTAGGTGTGGTAAAGTTGCACTTTCCTTGATACATCCAGACACCACACAAGACATGGTTAATAGATTGAGGTTTTCAAAAGTAATTTGTTTTTCTCCTTGCTTTATGCAGTCTGAATTTTTTATCTCTGGTCATGAAGGAATGTGGTGGTTTCTGGAAGGCAGATTGAAATGCTTCTGCGTGTCTTGGAAGCATTAATATGCAATAAATAATGTACTGATATTTGTATTCTGATGATTATTGCTGGTGACACAGAGATCTCAGATGTGACACGATCTATTAAAACCATTCAATGAAGGGTTTATTAACAGGATGGTATAGGTGACTAATTTTTTATTGTGATGAAGCTCATAAGCAGGCGGATCACTTCCAGCAGCTACTTCTTCACATGTGGTTCCACTAATAAAAAATAATAATAAACATACAGAACTATTTCTGTCTTGATTGTCTGCAGCAAGAAACTGGCTTTGTTAGTTTTTCCCATCTCCGCTTTTTATCTCCTATATTTGGTAATGTATAAATAACATACAAGTAAAAATATGTCAGTAATCATTCAACGCAATGCATTTTATCTGCCTTGTGTATTACGTTTTGTTCTAAGGTTTATCTACCAGTTTGTTTGTCTTCACAGACCTCTGCATGTTGCTGCTCGAAATGGACTAACAGTTGTAGTTCAAGAACTCTTAGGAAAGGGAGCAAGTGTACTTGCTGTGGATGAAAACGGTAAGCATGAATTTCACTTTGTTTCCCCATAAGCAGCTCTGCTTTTAAACTCAACTCACTGAACGCAGTAACTGTGTGGAAATTTCATATGAACCTTCCAGTAGGTTCCCCCCTAGAAAAAGCAGCATGTTGATGATGGGTCATTTTAGCAGAGGGGAAGGGAAGCTTTCAGAACAATGCAGCTCATGGTGGAAATATTTGGTATAAGTGTATGGTCTGAAAATGTGTGTACTATGAATACACTGGTGTATTGGAAACAGAAGAACGTAATAGTCAAGGTAGAGTAAAACTTTCACTTGTTAACCTGGATGTAATGGCCACCCATTTTGTCTGGGGTAGATGTATGGGTGTTAGCTTTTAAAAGTGAGTGTGAATTACAGATCTGTTACTGGGTCTCAAGCTTCTGGCTCGTTAGAGCTTTTTGTCACACGTGAGTAAGAAAACGTAATGGAATTTTTAAAATCTCAGAATAAATCCCACACCTTGTAAGGACAAAAGTACATGAGACCTACTGACTTCTTATTTACATATTTCCACATATTAAATCTATGATTTCAATATGCCTTGTAACTAAAAGCAATAGCTGTTTTGGGGTTGTTGTTGTTTTGGTTTTTTGGTTTTTTTTTATGGTTGTTTTCTTGTTTTGTTACATTTTTGTGGGATTTTTTTGTCTTTTTCAGACAGGACGTGCCTGATTAATAGTTCTAACTAGATTTCCCTTTTGGACAGCTTGTCCTCCCTTGATGTTTGCTGTGACTTTCCTTTTACAGGGCTTCTCAAATTGCACTGCTTAAATTGACATGGGAGATTTAAGGATCATTCCTCCCCTGAAATAGGGTAAAGGGTAGCTGCTAAATGAAACTGCCTAGAATGAAAATACAGGGAAACATCTTTTTTTTTGAGTTTCAGCTTCTCATCACAAGTATGCCAACTGGAGACATCATCTGTGTTTTCTGTGGGTTCATCACGTGCAGCCCATCAGTGCCATGCTGGGTGAATCTTTGACATAATAGTTGTCCATACAGAAGTCAAGTTCTCTGGCAGCCGGAGGATCTAACTAACGTTTACACTTCTCTTTAAATCTGCTAATATTTTAAATTTAAGGCAACTCCTCAGTGCTACCTAATCTAATTCCTCTCCGTGGTTCCTAGCATTTCTTTCTAACAGCAATTACATTGCTTATAAAATCTCAAGCAGCCTTGAGAGTATTCATAGAGAATACTCTGAGGTGAATGTCCCAGCTCAGAGTGCTGTGTAGACAAAGCCATGAATACTTTGAGGTGAGAGAGAGCGAGGGAAAAAACTAGAATATGGTGTTTCATTCCTAGTTATGGAAGCTCAAGATCTAAACCTGAATATTAGTGCAAGTTCTGGGCTTTAGAGTTGTGGTTGTTTTTTTACAGAAACAAGTTTTTTTGTTGACCTTCAATTTTATTTTTTTAAGACAAAGTGGGATGCTCTGTTCCAGAGGTGAATGAATATTGTCTTACACACCTGAAATACCCACTTCTTCCACTGCTTCTGCAGACTGTCACTGTTGACTCTGAGCTGTTCAGTCGAGGCTGTCTCTTGCTTGCTGTTTGCTTATGTCCTAGCCGCAATGAATTTCCACCAGAGGCCTGTCTGTTTATAAATTCTGTGCAGTGTGCTTTCACCTCGTGGTAACTATTTCTGAACCGTGTCCTAAAACCTGACCTGGATCATTTCTGCAATGAAGGTGATTCCTTAGTGGTTGCAATACTTGCTGGTAAAATAAGCATTATCTCATTTTTCTTGCTTTCCAAGTATCTGAATAGAAGCCTATCATGTGGCTTACCATAACGCTGTGCATTACGAAATGCATACAAGTAACTTAGATGCTGTACACCTTCAAGCTGTGAAGTGGGAGTAGTGTGGGACTTCAGGCTCTCAAATGCACATGGCCATTAGTCTGTCTGCTCAGCAGAATTAGCTGTCACCTGTGGTTGTGCTCATGCTGTGATGGACAGCAATAGGGAAGCTTCAGGATGAAGAAATATTTCATGTTGTGTAGTTTCTGCAGTGACTCTCTGGTGAGTGCACTTAGTTCCATCCCCTTGGCCAGTTGACTTCCTCACCGTTTCCAGAACCAGGCTTTGTGGTTGGCCGAGAACATCTGACTGTTTAAAAAACCCTGACATCTCTGTTCCAAAGAACTCTGACTTCTGGGACGCATTTGTAACTGAAAGCTGTAAAAACAAACAAACGAACAAAACAAAAAAACCCACAAAAAAACCTTATGATGTATTTAATTTTATGGCCCTTTTCAAACAGTGTGGAACTAAGTAAAATGAAATGTTTTTGCAGCTGAAAGATGACACGACCTTGAGCAAATTTGTACATTGTTGTTGTGTTTTTCTCGGCTCCCAGGTTACACACCAGCTCTGGCCTGTGCACCCAACAAGGATGTGGCCGATTGCCTCGCGCTCATCCTGGCCACGATGATGCCCGTTTCATCAAGCAGCGCATTGCCTTCCCTTACGTTCAATGCCATTAATCATTACACCAACACCTCTAAAACTGTCACCTTCGATTCCTTGCCAATCATGAGGAGTGATCATAGCTCTTACTGTACTTTCAACAATATTGGCAGGGAGGATGGCTACCCCTATACAGAAGAAGACGAACTCAATGACTCAGATTCCGAGACCTATTGAACGCTGCATTTCGTAGGGCTGAAGAGTGACCCCTAATGCTGGAAGTCGTCACATCTGGGCTTTTGAAAAAAGCTGTTGGAATTGGAGTGCAAAAAGAGGACCGACCTTTGGAAGATGCTTTTTATTGTGGTTGCATAAAACAAAATCCATGAGACTCTGGAAGGATTTTTAAGAGCATATTTTGCAGACGAAGCAGAAATTCTTGAATAAATTCTTGGAAACCGTGGCAAAAAAACTTTGAAGAATGTCAAAACTGCTTTATTTAACTGTTCTACCGTTCTGTTTCTGGTGCCAGGAGTAACTTCTGCAGACTGGGCACCCTCGTTGATGTTAATGAACGACACTGTTGTACAACACAGAGGATACTAGATTTAAATATTGTCAATAAAACGAAAATCATTTTGAAGGCAATAAAAGCGTTTGGTACAGTAGGCATTGTTTGTGCTGCAAACTGCCAAAGGACCAAATAACTTAAAAGGTTGTTTTTGTTTTTGTTTTTTAATTAAATACATTGTTGTGGAAACTGGAATAGATTCTTTGAAAAGTTGTTTTAACCAAACCTTAATTACTTCTGGGAAAGAAGCTTAGATTTGGTTTTAAGTGTTGACTTTTTTTTTTGTTTACCATCTAAAAACCTTCCAGCACTATTAAATGTACCATGAAAGAAAGCAGATTTATGTTTAAGTTTTGTTTTCTTTTTCTTTTTGACAACATCAAAATGGAACTTGTCGTACTTTTCTAATACTAAAACTAAACCAGCTAACAAGGTGAAGTCAGGGTGAAAAATGTACAGTGTAATAAACAAGGGAAGGGTGGGAGATGGGGGAGGGAAATGGACATTGTTGCACAGGTTTAGACTGTTAAACTTTGGTGGTTTGAATTGAGATTTTTTTTTTTTTAATTTAAAATACGTAACTTAGAAACTATGAAACTGCATAAAGAGAATGGAAATGTCTCCATAACCCCAGAACTGGGACTGAGAGTTCTTTGCAACGATTGGTCCTCCTCCTTACACCGAAAAGATTGCACGTGAAGGTGGAATTGTAAATCCCTAGCACTTCTTTTTTTTTCTTTTTTTTTGAATCCTGGAGTTGCCGGGGCGGGGGGAGGTGAATTTAAAAGTATATTTCCCTATTAGAAAGAAGTACAGTGTCTGGTCTGTGGGAAGAGCTGTGTATCTTTGTTGTGCTCCATTTAGAAATGAACAGCAGAAGCAGGTCCCCTAATGTAGTTCAGTCTCACCTGAAGATTTTTATCTTTTTTATTTATAACAGACTACTGCATTTTTTTAATTGCCTGAAGAATGAAAAAGTGACATAAGCAAGCTGAAGTCTCATTGTTAAATATGCATATTTACTTTATTTGGCTCTGCTTTAACTACAACTGTTACTTTTCAAGTGAAATGGCTTATGTACGTGCAAGGAATCCTTGCGTGTTCTGGTAAAGTACAAATAAATTACTGCAAACCGATTCAAATTTCCTTTTTATCCTTTTTGTATTGTGAAACTGGAAATCTTTATGATATTGTAAATTATCAGCTGGTTTTCTGAACATAAAGTGGAAACACGGGACAATATTTTGATCTGTTTGATAATTTTGTGGGTTTTTTTGAAGAATTAATGAGCATGTACATAGAAATAGTGACTGCTTGAATACTGTATTTACCTGCACTCTTTCAGTACTTCAAGATTCTTGTATATTTTACGGAATATAATAAAACCCAAATGTGAGTTCTACTAAGGAATAATTTATTTGTATCTATTAAGCACTAATGGCAAAGTCTCTTTTATTGAACTGTTAGAATTTATAAGGTCTGCTTTCCAAAGGCTTTGTAATCCTAAACGGAAGGTGAGCTATTGGAATTTTAGGTAACCCTAAATGTTAGATTACTAATTACTCCTCTAGGCTTTCTTCTAAGTACCCCTTTCTTAACCATTTGTGCCAGTGTTTGTTGTTTGCATATGCAGTGTTTGTCTTGGAACAGAATTAGATGACTTCAGGGCGGTGGTGATCTCTGTTTGCTTCCCTCTGGTCTCTCAAAGTACTCCGTGGGAGTGACCGACATTTTGGGTCCATGTTGGTCTGTCTTGAGATTCACTCCATCTATCTAAATAGCGGGGTTGAAACAGCATGGAACCATGCATCCTCACTTGTATCAGAATGGCAAGTAGCACCTGCACTATTGGGAAGGTAACAGTTAGATGTTTCTGTAGTGGAGCTGTCAAGTTTTTGAGATGTTTGATTTTTCCTACAAGTTGTTAACTCTGTTTAGGAATTCAGAGTTGCGTGTATCGTTTACAGTTTACCCAGGGAGCCTGGATATCTCTGTTTGCATGAATTTACTTAATGGACAGGACAGCAGTTGTGCTTGTAAATGGTAAGTGGGACTCCTACTAGACAATGATTCCTAAAATGGAACAAAGTTTGTTTAAAAAACTCACTGCTCTTGTCTGCTTTCCTAATGAGAGGTCAAGAAACAGAAGGTTCCTTGGTTCTGTAAAACAACACTGCCTGCAGGCGGTGTCCTCGGGTTTTTTTAATCTTCATACCTGAATGGAGGTCTGCTGCTTTCCAGAGAATGGTACTGCATCCTCTTCTTTTTTCCCTACATCCAAACAACCACTTGAGTTTTCACCAGAAAAGAGCAGGACTCAGCTGGATCACTGATTCAGTGTAGTGGGATAAAATAAACCCTTTTTATGCTAGGGGAAAAAAAAATGAAGGGACTTCAGTAATGACAACAACCAGCTCTGATCAGCTTTCTGTGCACTCTGGCTGCTGCTGTGTTTTATGGGTTATTCAGTTCTCAGGATAAACGTTATGCAGTAGAAAAAGCCAAGTTAGCACAGAACTTACTGGACTGAGTAACTTGTTTTCATAGAGTGCTGTGTTGGTGTGCCTGATCCTGACACAATCAAGAGTTCATCTTTTTTCTTCCTTTTTTTTTTTTTTTTTTTTGTTGTTGTCCTTTTTCCTCTCTTTCAGGAGTGACCCCTCTGTAATGAAGTTTTTCCTTGTAACATTGTCTAAAGTCTTGCCTCCTACTTCATTATTTCTTCTTACTACTTATTACTTATCCAGCACCTGGATTCCTCCAAAACAGCCATATAAAATTTTGCTCCAGTTAACATCTGAAAAAAGGGTGCTAAAAAAACCCGAAGCTGTTATGTTATGTCTCACTGATAACATTCATAAGTTCTTCAGACCCGTAATCATGTTTTTAAGAATGAATTAGCTTCCTGTCTTCCCAAAGATTCTGTCCATTTAAAAGCAAGAAATATTGTAATAATCCAGGTATCGTTTTCTGTTTATATTCTAGTTTGAGAGAGCTCAGTAAAACCTTCTAAGCAGAAGTGAATACCATTGAGAGCAGATAGTTGTGAGAAGTTCCACGACTAAACATGCAATTAAACATTTTAACAGTGCCAGATGTGTCAGGGGAGCTTGTAATCCTAACTCCATATTTGGAAGAGTGAGGTTCACATCTTAAAAGCAGAAAGCTATGTTAAAAGAAGCAGCAGTTCTGCAGAAGTGGAGGGCGTGCTCTTTGCTCAGGGTGGTGTACAGCAGTGAGGGGAGGGAGGGAGGGCTGTAAGGTTCCCTGCCTGCAGGCGCAGGAATGGTTTCCTCACTGCCCACTTTGTCCACTCTGACTGTTGGTGGTACTTAGCCACTTCTCAATGCAAAGGCCGCTGTGTTTTTTGCTTTAAAAGTGTTCATCTGTGATGATGATACTCCCTGAACTATCCAGACTAGATTCAGAGTATTATCTTCGGAGTGAATGGCTTTTATCGAGTGCTAACAAGTACTTTGAACACCATTTCCATAGATCTGTATTTAAACTCCATTAAGTACATTTTAAGATCAGTTGACAAACAGCAAGTATTGAAATTCTTGAAGTTTATCCAGTGAATTCATATAAATTCTTAGATAGGAGATAACTGGTAATTATGGCTGCTTGCAATAATCTCTAATGACTGGTGACAACTTCCTTTTCCTTTAATATGCTGCAGAAGTTGATGAAAAGTTCTTCCAGTTTAGGAATAAAACGCTTTATAAGTCAGCAGCTGTGACAACTGCATGAATTGGACAAGGTAAGAATTTACGAAACCTTGGTCTTTACAGACTTAAACCAGAGATTCTAAATATGGACGTAATACAGATCTGTTCATTTTCCTTGTTAAGATGAAGCTTTGGCTTTATTTTCATGTTGTCCTTCTCACTATAATATCCATATATTTTGAAGATTGTTAAGGAAGGAACCAGATGTATCCATGTGAAGTGTCAAAACAACTGGTTGTTCTTAAGAAAACTGTCATGTACAGCCCTACAGGCAGGCCCTTACTGTGATCCACACATCCTTACCAACCTACTGAAAGAAAAACTGAGATTTCAGCCATTGGGAAGAGTATTTCTTTCAGCTGTTTCAGTCATCTGAAGCTCAGCAAAATGCCTTGCTTCTTTTCCCTGGGGAACAAAGTTAGCCTTGACTAACATCCCCAAACTGCAGCGTGGTTTTGTTTTTCCTGTTTTGACTCATCTCTCACCTGATGGAACTCTTTCCAACCTGGCATCCCGATTTTGTAGCATTGATGCTTTACTTCAAACAAAGCAGTATCTAAATTATCAGTGCTTCCATACTCACTGTATACCATGGGAAACTGAATTCCCTGTCTTCCTGTACTGCATTTTAACAATTTTCAAGCTGAGTATTGCAGTATTTCACCATGTAACTGTGAACATGGTTGAATAATATGGAACCTGAGGAATCTTTCAAGCTGTCTTAAATTCATTAATATCATTAAACATTTAAAAACACCTTACATTCTCTTGTAAGTTAAAATTGCAGTAGCAGTAATCAGAAATTTAGCTCTTCCAATCCACAACGGAACAAAAGAAGCCCTCGCTTCCAAGCCTTTTCAGTGACAAATGTACAGGTTTTTCTTCTCACTGCATCGCAGCTTGGAAGGACTGACACTGATGTCTCAGCCTCAGACACTGTAACAGTTTTAAAGCAAAATGTAATGTTTCATTCCCTCTTATTTATCTCCTCTTCCCTGCTAAACATCCATTATTCAAGCTCCTCTTGGGCTTTCTGTGATGCCAGGGTATTAATTAATACTACAAGAAAGGCCCCAGCCTGGGCAAGGCTGGGCCAAGCCACACGAGGCTTTGCACCTCTGTTCTGTGGTGGTTGCAGCAGCCTCTCGCTGCTCAGTCACTTTAATCTAGTCATCTCCCTGTAAAGGTCTACTTGTACAAGCTTGCACCAACTGTGTGTGTTCTGAAGATCTTTGTTCTGAACTGCTTGTCCCACTCCATTACCAGTTTCTGACATTCTGAGCCTGTTCACATGCCTCTCAGGAACTGAACTCCAAAGTCCTGTTCGTGACGCTTTCTTTGCTGTATTTTCTGGCAGATGCTTTCAGCATATTCAGAGTATCCTCACAACTACCTGGATAACTCAGCACCAGATCCCTTATACAGAAGCCCCTAATACTTCTGGCTTGTGTGCTGTTACTCCTAGCTGGCCAGGGCTTTTCTGATTTGCTGATCTTCTTCAGCAGTATCAAGACGCCTCACAGACAGCATTCCCTACTCCTTCTCACATTGTTTCTTTTGTCACAGTACAAACATCTTCCACATCCTGAGCACATTAAAAATAATCTGTTGATTTAAAGCTGTTCTTGATTTAAGATCTGTTTCTTGTATGGCAGAAAGTCCACTCTTTCTGTTTTGATTTCCCTCCCAGAGAGAAAACATTTAGGAAGCTTCACTAAAACTGTTTATATCCATTGAAGGGAAATGATGGCCATATGGGTATGTTTCTTCTGCCTGTGTGACCTTCAGCTTTCCTAAGGGCTCCTCCCTTTTTCAGAAAATGGTATGACTATTTTCCTTTATGAAACCTGAAAGTGGATTTGTCCAAAGCAGATTGTTGAGCAGTATAATACACTTCTTGCTGCAGTTCTTTGAGTTTGAACACATTTTGGAACTGCCTCAGCCAAACTGAGAATTACACATCTGTTCACAGCTCCTCCCAGCAACTAGGACAACAGATTTAGCACCTGGAAGACAAGGATGCCCCAAAGGAACAATTGTGTTTATTAGTCAGTTACTTAACAGCTCTTACACGGATGAAGTTATAACAGCCAATGAGAGCCCCAAAGTTGTAATGGTTCAGAAGAAATTATTTTCTTTAATTTTAAGGCCAAAATAATATCCTTTAAACATCCTTTTGCAAGCATCTCCACTGCAGTAATAGTTTGTCGTTGCATGACAGTATTTATAGCATCCAATCTAGCTATGGCTGTGGAAAGAATGCTGTGTTTCAACAGCAGGAACTGCCACCTGGCACGCAGTTTATGTAGAAACCCTACTGTCCCACAATTCATTATCTGCTTTTCACAGCTCTTACTGAATGAATTTACAATGTTTGAATTGTCTCAAAGTCAAAACAGGCATGCAATGACTTCTCTTTAAAAATGGGAAAGTCAGAGTACTAAAGTAGTACCTAACATAGTTGCTGATTCGTTGTTGAGCTTTATTTAAACATCTTGCACAGGAGCATGGAAATTATGCCTTCCTGAAGGCTAGTGTTTCAGTGTAGCAGTTGATACACTCCTTCCCAGACTGTTGTTCCACAGATGTTCACAGTGGTAACACTTGCTTAGTTACTATTAAAAGTAAGAAATAACTCACTAAGGTTGCTAACAGCCAAGCAAGTGGCCAGTAAATTGTAAAGATTTCAGATGGGAGCCGGGGGAAGGGAGTGAGAGTAAGGAAAAAACCTTAGCACTCTAACCAGAAATCAGAACCTGATGCTATTCAAGGTATATGCATCTATTTTCTTGCATATATCTGTGTAATCAATGCCATTCCCTTTCCTACTTTTTTTTCCCTTTTTAATAGTTTTCTACTTCTTTCATTTCCACTCCCACAGAACCCCAGAGAATGGAAGAACTAAATTAAAAGAGGCAAATTCAGTTGAAATGAGATTATTTTCCTAATATAAGGTATCTCAAACACACTGTAACAAGCCTTTAGACTTGCAAGGCAATTCACTTACTTGTGGAAAGACGTAAGCTCCCAAGGTACACGCTTGGTTTGTAGTCTCTTTGGTCATCATTTCAAATGTAGGATCTATTAGACAGTCGTGTAACAAACATACCTGAAGATTCTGAAGTGCAGCTGTTCAACAGTTCCTGGTAAGATATAGACTCTGAAAATCTGATGCAGTTAAATATCTGTGCTAGTCCTTTTCATACCATCGTCCATACAGAGCAGCTGTCAGTAGGCCATTAGTAGTTCTATTTTTGCTTAGGAAATAGTGGTTGTTTTTCCAGCCCATGTGATCAGCAAAGTCCAAGGTAACACCAGACGTCAGCAGCAAAGGAAAGATATAAGGAGTACTCATATTTCCCCATAGCTGGAAATCTATCAGAGCAGTGGCATGTGTAACCTCCTGCCCACAAGTGCTAAAGCTGAGACCTCCACACTTCACTAATGCACAGGCCTGGACGTAGTAAATGCCATTCACTGTGTGGAGCCCGTCAAAAACTCCCAAAGCGTATAATTCATCAGTTAAAACATCTCTCTTATAATTTAAGTAGCAACAAAGAGTATTGGCACAAACCTGAAGTTCTCCTTTTTCCGCCCATACAGGAACAAAAGTAAAATTGTCATACATCATTTCTGCACAGAACAGGGGAGGCGACTGTTCGTTTCCTTTTTCTGATACTTTGCCATGGGCCTCCTGTCCTTCCGTAAAGCAAACTTGGTCATCCCCTGAGGTACTTGTAGAAGTAGTGCATGAATGATGCACGTTCTCTCTGAATCTTTCATTATGCTCCAAATCGGTTTTGTAATCTGTGCTAATGACGGGAATTTCTGCTACTATGAGCTTGCCACCGTAACTGTCCATGTTGTGGTAGATAAATGATTTGACAGGAGTGTATATGCCACTCCCTGTCATGCCCAGGGTAGGGTGGTGGATATTAGCTGCTAAAATATTGACACTGAAAGCTGTTGCAAAAGCTTGTTGAAATTCTACAGCAGACAGGAGTGGGAGCTGGTTCATCCAGGCAGTCGGATAGACGATCTGTTTTACATTGTATTGTCTGATTAGATTCACTGCTGGCTCAAAGAAGAGTATGTCAAAGCAAGTAAACATACCAAACTTGCCAGCAAAAGGGGTATCAAAGAGCTGATAGTCAGGCTCTGGAGGGGTATCAAAAGCATATTCAAAATACAGATTGTGTTTACGGTACGTGGCTACCAGTGTACCAGCATCGTTGAACACCACGTTGGTATTGAACTGGTATCTTCCATCACGTGGACAGTGAGGATCTGTGTGCTCACAGGGTTGCTTAGTTCCTAAGTTTGCCACCAGGAATATTTTGTTCTTCAGTGCCATGCAGCTCAGACGTTGAAGAACCTACAGAACCAGAAAATGGAGAGGAAGTTTTACTTCAGCAATATACTTAATGCTTTTCAAATTACTGTTTGCAACTGGAATGTATATACACTTGAATTTATCTGTAAAACGTAAACATAATGATATCTTTATGATGAAAGATATTGGAAATCATTGTTTTCTAGACCAAAAAGTACTTCAAATACCAATTAAAAAATTATCTAATTTTTATTTCCTGCAAAGTAAGTAAATACATAAATCTCACCACTTTAAGGGCTTTAATTTTCAGTAGCTTCTAGCCGTTGCTTGGAACATCAGTGGCTTTAAAACACCGTAAGACAACTGAAACCTTTGAGCAGACAGTGTAGCTGATGTGCGTGCAGCTTTAGAAAAGCAGATTTCTGATACTGATTATTTGCACCTGCAGCAGTTTGTTCCTGCAACTACTTTAGTATTTTTATTCTGAACTTATTTTTAAAAATTACTAGCTACAACCCCCAGAAGCAGAGATGTCAATGCTTTTTGCTCAGTTGCAGAACAGAAATACTGAACTTTGCAGGCTGTACTGTTGGCACGTTTCCTCCAGCCCAGAGAAAGCTGTATATTAACTGCCATTTATTTTCTTTGAAGGTGTGACTGCCCAACCTGATGCACCACAGTGCAGCTATTTGAAGCTAAATCTAAACAAGTACAAATAATTCATTAGAACTGAAATCATTTTCCCAAGGTTCACTCCTACACTACATAGTGTTGCTGAGAAGGTGAGTGTATTGCTCAGGAACAACACAGTTTAGTGGCTTCTGAGGCCCAGAGCACTTGGGATTTCTCTCCGTAGCACTGTACCATTCAGATCTATCAGCCACCTTCACTCAGACTGTGCAGATATTTTTAATAGCTTTTCCCACAATGGTGGGCTACCCCTGTAAAGCTATGTGTTTATAGAAAACTTATAGCTTCAGAACATTTTTGATGTGATTTTCTGCAGTTATGCTGAAATGAGAATGTGCATTAGCATTAGCAAGGGTACTAAACCTGGGTTAACTGCAACAAAATCCAGAGCCTTCCAGTACTGCAAACCAAGGACCTGAGTGTCAAACTGAACTTTTGCTTGCTTGTGTATGATATCAGCAGTAACAACCAATAGGCCAGAGTAGGTCAGAATTTACCCCTGCATTGTTTAAACCCAAACTCTGCTATCTTAGCAGGCATATAAATAACTACTTAGTTTCAGTGTATTGATTACTGTTAACATTAGAGGAATAAATAGCTTGTATTCCTAAGCATGGCAGTTACTTTAACATTAGATCCAGAAAAGTAGATGAAAATACTATTTCTGCAATTTGCAGATCACCTCCTCTGTAATTACACACCACCTATGTTGAACTGTGGCTTCTATTACACTATAGCAGGTCCTTTCCTGTTTCATGAGCAAATCAATTCATACACAGTTAAATGAGTCAGAATGTTCTGAAGTCATTGCACCCACAGAACGCTTGGACTATTAAAACAGAGTAACAAGGAGGCATCAGAAATGACAATAGTACAATATTGTTTTATTAAAACAACAGTCAAAATCCCAAACTACTAGTGATGTATCTTATTAGAGTGCCCTTTCATAGGTTGGGGAGAGGGAGTTTAAAAGCCAATAAGACTTTAAAAGACAAATAAGACATTAGTGATAGGACCAGGGGGAATGGTTTCAAGCTACGGCAGAGGAGATTCAGGCTGGACATGAGGAAGTATTACTTTTCAGAAAGGGTGGTCAGGCACTGGAATGGACTGCCCAGGGAGGTGGTGGAATCACCGACCCTGGGGGTGTTCAAGGAAAGACTGGATGTTGTGTTGAGGGACATGGTTTAGTAGGAGCTATTGGGAATAGGTGAACGGTTGGACTGGGTGATCTTTTAGGTCTTTTCCAACCTTAGTGATTCTATGATTCTATGATTCTAAGACTCATAAACAAGCTGAACTTCTTCCATATATCTAACCAAAGTTTTCTAGGAATGAAACCAGCATGAACAGAGTCCATTAAAACAATCCGGTGACTAGGAGTTGTTACAGTTCTTTTTTAATTCCCTAAGCAAAACTAGATTTGTGCACTTGCAGCACAAATGTAGCTTTTAGTTATTCCCCTTCTCTACAGAAAATGTTCCTATATTTACCTCTGTGTCACTGAACAAATACTTCTCTCTGCATGGATTCCACTTCACAGAGTCGGAATGCGGAACAAAGTCTAAGTAAGGATAAATTGATCTTCTTGTGAAGTTGAAGCCGTGGATTCCATCTTCAGGAAAAACAATGATCTGTGCTCCCTGTGTGTAAAACAAAGGCAAGTTTTGTAGGAATAGCAGAACCAACCTAAGTATGGAATGAAAAAAAAGGCAATGTTTTGGCTAAAGAGAGCTAAGGAAAGTTAAGGTAACTCAAGTAGGTTTTGATTTGAATGCTGTTTGAAAACATCCTTTCTTTAACAAACATAGTAAATGTAACTGTGCTTAAGAAACAAACTCATTTAACCTGACTCCTAACTTTACCTTGAGAAATAACTGATTTGGTGTTATTTGCATTCTCCTGAAATAGAGAAATAGTCATAGAATAGTCATGAGAATATTATCATTCAGGTTAAAGACTTGTTTCCAGAACTATGCCATCTGTGGATGAGGTCTATCAGAGGTGCAGTATCTGCATCAAATATGCAGCAACTGTATCAAAGGTGCAGCACAACTTGAGCACAGCCTCAGTTAGGTATGTAGGGTTGGAGAGGGCACTGGCAGTAGTTTTCAGAAACAGTTTGACTATGGAAGCAGTACATGCTTTAGCAGCCATGCAGCCATCGCAGGTCTAGGCTGGTGCTGCCTAAAACCATGGGACAGCTGTCCTTATTAAAAAATATTAATGCCTTTTAAATCAGACAGAGCATCAGGCACTCACATCCCCACGACTTCTCACAAGTCCCTTCAAATGTGCTACCTTTGCTAGTGCTTTGGGATCATTTATGTCATCTCAAATACAGAACTGCATTAAAATAGCTATCGTGTTTCTGGACTGCAAGGCCTCCTGAAGTTATGCAAAACTGGTAGTTGTTCTGTTCCACAAAAAAAAAAAAAAAAAAAAAAAAAGATTTGTATAACTTGTGTAACTTGCAAGTCATTTCTTCTCTGCATAGGGACAGTAAAGACTATTTCCTCTGGGCTAGAACCACATTGAGACTTCATCAGGAGGAAAGGAGGCTGTGCATAAGAACTGCCAGAAATACCACTCTTTCTCCTCGGAATATATTTAGACTGAGTACCAGCCCACGGAGGGAAGGGGAAAGGAATGGAAAACTTTACTTCCACAAAGCTGTTAATGGTGGAACATTCATTTCCAAGGCATTAAACTTTGGTATTTAGAAACATGCAGGAATTTCCATTGAGAGTGCTGGAATAAAACCAAAGCCAAGACAGAAAACAATCTTTTAATAAAAACATTCCATTGAAGAAAACAGAAAGGAGCTGGGTATCCAGATTAAAATAGAAAATTAATTTCCCTATACTAAATAGCTATAGGTACATTTTTCCAAGCTTGGAATAACTCAAGTCGGACAAGCTGCTAATTGGCTTCATTTTTTTCAGAGCTGCTGGCAGGTCAGAATGTCTGAGAAAACAGATCATACTTATGTATATAAATATGGCTGTAGTTGCCTGGGAACACAAACGTGAAAGCTTATCCCCAAATAGCACTTACTGTATATATACACAGGACACACACAACTGCTGCTGAGCCACTACCTGTCTTGCAGCAGCCGCTACTTGCTGGTCATAGATGTCCAGGTTTCTGGCCATGAGTTCCAGCGCAGACCGTCGATCAGTGAGGGCTGTTGGGTTAGGACTCAGGATGGACTCATGTTCGTACACAGCAGCCACGTAACGTGCCTCCTGCTTAACTCTTCCTGAGACAACTTGATAGCAGAAAAAGCAGACAGACAGCTTCCAGCACAGATCCACCATGTCGTGTGCCATAAATCTAGAGCAAAAAAACCCAAACAGGTGTGGAGGGGAGGGGGGAGCTTCAGTGACAACTCGTGCCAGGAATTTAAATTTAATATTAAATATGGTCTGTAACTGAGACTCTGCAGTGTTTGAACTGAGCGTGTTGTTTTCAAATTCCTGACCAAAGACTTGCATACTGTTTATTGACAGAACTTCATTCTAACTGCTTTTTGCTACACGTATAGTTGCACTGTCTCCTTGCTTGATCTCCCTTTAGTTCTTGTTCGTCTATAGATCTATTGCACCACGTAACAAAATATCTCTGGGAAAAGCTAGAAGCAGCTCACAAATGTGCGCTTCCTCCCCCAGCTGGTAAGGGTGGTGGTTTACAAGTAGCAATTCCTAAAATGACTTGAACGGGGTATTTAGGAGACAAGTAACAGCATATACCATTTTACCATTTAGATAACTGCCAAAAAAAAATTTGAAACTACTGCATTTATCTGTTTTTCTATCACAGGAATGGCTGTCCTGATGGATTCCAAATTTTCATTTTATTCTAGCTCTGCACAAGTGATAAATAGATTCATTTGGCTTTTTTCCAACATCTATAAAAATGCTGAGTGCAATTCAGATCCACATTCCTCCTGCACAGTGCAGACAGGTAAGGTAACACACTTTCTGGTAACAACAACAAAGCAAGAATCCAAACAAAATGCAAAAAAATTGCATTACTGAGCTTTTCTTAGATTTAATTCTTTTCCCACCTGGTTTGATTCCCCAGTCCTCAATAGCAGCTTCCTTAAAAAGAACACACTGGAGAAATCCCTTTATGCTCCAAACTTCAGAGGCTGAGCAGCAGAAACAAATGAAGAATTACACAACCTGGAAGGCTGGGGCACCCTCTCCGATATGGGCTCCCCATGTAGCCTTTTTGACACCCTGACTGCATCCTGTACTTATACATAAGATTAATGAGAGTTCAGTATTTGTTACCCGTGTTAAGTAGCATTAAGAACTTAAATGTTGGATATCACCAGAGATGAAAGAGCACGAAGGAGAGATGTGCTGATGTTAGATAGCGATGGCCTCCAGTATTCAAGATCAATTACCAACTTTTTAGATGTATTTCTTTTTTGGTAACACTAATCCAGGAAAGAATGTGCTAAAATACTGTGTTTTTCAATCCTTGTGACCCACAGCACCCTGACTGTTCCAGAGCAAATATGACAAGCTTTCTCTAGCTCTCACTGGGAGGAGTTCAATGGAAACAGAGACCAGTCTTAAACTACTCCCACTTTTATTCTTATTCATGTCACATCAAAAGTAGTTTTCTACTTAAAAAAAGGAAGTGCAGGCACACTAGCTTCAATTCCAGAATGAAAGGCAGGTGATAATCAATCCTCAATATTGGTATAGTTTTTCTTTGTTTGTTTTTTTTTTTTTTCCCCTCTTTTTCCCTAAATGCCAACTTGACCAGTATTCAGCAGTGAGCAATTTGAAGTGTGCAGGAATCCATTCAGAAAGCATCTGCTAAGTAACATTGCAATTTAAACCACCTGGTAATTTCCACGAGCTCGTTTGAGAGCAACATAACCTGTGTAGGACAGGGAAACCAAAACCTTTGTGATTAGGCAACAGATTTGTTTGCGTAACGAAAACATTCTAGTATGCAGTAATGCCTGTCAGGGTCCAGGTGTGACTTAGCGATTCAGTGCCTCTAAGCTCAACCTTACATTTGTTTTTCTTGACCTTTGACTGTGTGCCCATATATACGTGACTTCAGCAGTGAACTTCAAGTTACCTAAAGCAGCATCAAAATAGAATACAGCACTGGCATCTCTGTAAACAGTTGTGTTAAGAATACTCCATTTATATGAATAGTTCTGACAGCGACGTACAGTAAGTTCCTCTTGCTATTCTACAATGCACTCCTCAAGGAAAGGAGTACTTAGGGGGACTGACATCAAAACCTGAGGCTCCAGCTTTGTCCTGCTCAACTCTCCGCTTTGCTAATGAAATCTGATCAGCATTTAGCAATACCCAGGTGCAAGAAAACATATAAAGCAGTAGCAGGGAGTAGTAGAGAGAAAGCCTCTCACTGTTAGGGAAGCCAATGAAAATAAACACCTTGTTGGACTTCAGTGACAAAACTATCTTTTCTATCTGACATCCCTTCAGAGCCAAAATGCCTATTTCAGACAGGAATGGGTTCACATCAGCCATTCCTTAACAAAGCTGTCAACTAAGATGTAATTAGAATTTTTCTCTACTAGCAATAGACAAACGTGCAGAGTTTCAGAACACAGGATTGAATTGCAGTGTATTAGATATGTCTTATAAGCCAAACATACCAACACAGAACATTAACAGGGCATCAAAAAAGAAGGGGTTCACATCGGTATCTCAAATGTTTCCAACAACCAGAAAATAAACCATGGCTGAAAAGTGAGAATTCTCCAGGCTTCCTGGTGAAATATTTTTTATTTCCCTAATGGAAAACACTATGCTATCTAACAAATCCTTTCCCTTAAGAGAGGATAATTTGTTTAGGACCTACAGAGCTGTCAGCTCACCTGAGTCACAACTCAAAAAAAAAAAAAAAAAAAAAAATTAATAACCCAAAATGCTTTATAATTTTCTTTCTTTTCCCCGCTCCTGTAATTTACACAATCTCTTGCCTGGCAGCTGTGCTTCAGTACGATCACCTTACAAACCCACCTGCAGCTATTTCGTAGCAGTATTACCAGCACGCAGTTGCAGTATATTCATTACAGCACTATACACAAAAGGTAGGAAGGCTGCTGTTTAAGTTCAGATGCTAATTCATAACAATGTTTCCCCTGGTTACAGCATGGGATGCTTTTCTATTGAATCTACCAGAACCATCACTCTCAGCACAGTGAGAAAGTGCAGCACCCAGACACCAGTTCTACAACAACTTTGGAAACTTACCAGTTTGCCAACTCTCAACACACACGGATCTATGCACAGAGCAAAGCAATGTACACTCTGCTTCTCAGCACTTTTATAATTAGAAGAATCTAACAGACTGTGAAGCAGCACTCATCCAAGTCCTCTTAAGTGAATAACAGCAAATGCCTGGTAAGCCGTAGTAACAGTGATAACTACCAGGCAAGGTACTGACTTTGCTAAGAAATAAGAGTATTTTTTTCAGTTGAATTATGCTCACAAGTTATTCAATGTTGCCGATGTTCATGCATAGGTTGCTCCAAAAGTAATGCCTCCTATTCATTTCCATACAACAAAGAGCACATTAAAATTATTTGAGCAGATTATTAGCTAGGAAACAAACAAACAAACAAAAAAAAAGACCACAAAACACTTTTTTCAACATAGTCATCACCACAAGCAGTGCATTTTCAACAGTGATGAACAAGAGCCTGCATGCCATGCTGAATAAAGTCTCCACCAGTAGAGGCAAGTCCATCTGTGTCCCCAGCAAGCTTTGAGACACAGAAGTTAACAGAATAATAACTTACAGTGACCTGCTGCTGAAACACACCAGCACTGCCTCACCATGCTTGCATCCACTGGTTGGTCTCTAAAAATGTTCAACAAGCACTGATCAGTGTCAACAGGTGCCATTTTTCCTGCATGGAGGAATTCAATTCCACACCTTCACTTCATCCACACTTCCATGTCAGATGCTGTTCTGTCAGGCTGCCCCTGTGCTGCCATCTGTCACATGGCAACAACATGGAATGGAATATTGGTGGGAAAGCTCAACTTCTGCTGCCATACCACCAACATCCACCTCTGACATCACTGGGCAACATCGTAAAATAGGAGGCACTACTTTCAGAGCAGCCTCCACATAGCTACACAAGCACACAAACGTGGATCTAAAGAAGTGACCGATCTGCCACTAACCTTTTTCTTTCCCCACTGACTCCTCCCATCCGCTGATTTTGAATCCCCTGCTATCTCTTAACACTTAATTACGTGTTTTTATGGTGTTTTTCTTTTGGCAACGCAACGCTGTCACAGCTCGGTGTAAGCACGCCTCCCACTTCCATTCCTGCTAAGCGTCCGTTCCGTAGGTAACAGGTTACGTAACCTCGCTCTGGCTTCTTGCCTTTTACCCAAGGCCGGACTCAGCGCTGCCATGCTGGGCCCCAGCAAGCCGGGACGGCGGCACCGGCAGCGCACGCCGCATCACTGCAGGACCGTACGAAGCCGGCAGCATCGGTTACGCGGTGAGCAGGGCACGCCAAGCAGGGCCTCGCTCTCTACCTACGCTTCTCCCCACGAGCACGGCAACGGGGAGCCCCGCACCCCAACCCACCTGTCCTCCGCCCCGCTCCGCGCCACAGCTCAGCTCCGCCCCTTGGCGCTGCCGTTTAACGGTCGCGCACGCGACGCGCTGCAGTCGCCCCCTGCCGGCACGGCCGCGCGCGGCGGCGGCCGTCTCCCGCCCTCTGATTGGGTGCCTGCTCTAGCCAATAGGAGCCCTCTCACCGCCCGCCCGCTGGGTGAGAGGCGGAGACTCGTCTCCTTTAATCCTGCCTCCTCCGCTGCCTCATTGGCTGGGTGGCTTACTGGTCACCGCGCGGCCTGCGGCGTTCCGTCTTCCTGCTGTGTCGGAGCGGCAGCATGGAGGAGCTCAGCGGCGCTCAGCTTATCGCTGAGGCTCTCAGGGCGCAAGTAAGAGTGTAGGGCTTATGCTTGGCGCTTATGCTTTTTAAGCCGTCTTTTGGGAGTCGTTCTGATCTCTAACGTTTCCGTTCTAGAATATCGAGTACATGTTCGGCGTTGTCGGTATTCCGATTACTGAGGTGGCAGTTGCGGCGCAGGCAGCTGGAATCAAGTACATAGGGATGAGAAACGAGCAGGCTGTAAGTATGCCAGCTTAGATCCCAGGAGTCACGAGTTAGCCGCAGGGACTGTTTTGATAGCATGACGCTGGTTTTGCGTTTGGTTTTTGTTTTATTTCCCAGCAACATCAAGTTTATACCTGGCTTTCAAGAATTGCTCATAGATCGCTCCTGGATGGCTCACAGATGACCTGCCAGCTTTCCATGCTTCGATTTTCACCTCTGTTCTTGTCAGTCTTCCTTAGCTGGCGGCAGAGAACAAAACATTTCTTTCTCTCCTGAACCAAGTGGCCGTGAGCTGTGTCTTTCTGCTGTCTAACCCCAGCATTGTTATATTAATGAGTGTGAGGACCTGGACAGGAATATGTGCCTCTACGTGGAAGATCAGTCTCTAACATGAGAGAGGCAAATACATACTGTCATGTTTTAAAGGTACATTTGGTTCCTTTGAAGGATTAGGAATTTGATATTCTTTATATTCCCATAGGTCTTTTTGCAGCTATTCTAACTTCAGTTTTAGTTATTAACATGATTAAAATTAGTTTAGTAGTAGTGTCTGTAATTAACAGAGAAGATTGCTCTGCACTGCCAAATTAGATGCTTTCCTACTTATCACTGCTTATTAGACTATTTTCTGAGAACAAAGAAGACAAGAAACATCTTTCTCTATAAATCATAGAATCATAGAATGGCTTGGGTTGGAAGGGACATCGAGGATCATCAAGTCCCAACCCACCCCCCCCCCCCGCCTTGGGCAGGGATGCAAGCTGCTAGATGAGATTGCCAGGGCTCCATCCAACCTGGCCTTAAATATCTCCAGGGATGGGGTATCCCCAACCTCTCTGGGCAGCCTGTTCCAGCACCTCACCACTCTCAGCAAAAATATTCCACTTACTTCCAGTAAATAGTGAGATATTTTTGCTTAGGGGAAGAACAATATTACAAAGACTTGTTGTGGTGTCAAAATGTTGAGATTTCTTTAATGGCATCTTGTGATGGTTTTTGTTTTCTTGATTGTCCTCAGTGAAGAATTTGGCAGTAAAGAGAGCAAGATCCTTGTACACACAATATATTCAGTGTACATTTAATATTTATGCATCATAGTTCTAGTTGTCCAAGTTTGTTAGTTGTATTGTTGTGGTGCTTGTGTGTACAGCTCTGTACTTCCTGTGTAGGTAAAGGTAGATGTCTGTAATCTGAGATGTATGGAAATCAGATGAACACCTCATTTTAAGACTAGCTGTAGCAAAAGCACATTTGCAGAATAAACTGTTAGATTAGAAATATCAGACTAAAGCATGAAGTTGAAAGCTCGTTGACACTGTCAATTATCTGCAGCTAATCTCCCGTGGCCTGCAACATGGTACGTATGTGCTAGTAGTAGTTTAACTCATGTCCCACTTGGCCCTCGAACACTGGGTGGTTATGTTGCAACTCAGTAGGGGCGTGAGTCTTTGCCTGAGTAATTACAGATTGCTGTGATAGATTCAGAAGATTGATAGGTTAGTTTTAAATTTAAAAAAAAAAAAAAAAAAAAAAAACCAAAACAACCCTATTCATTAACACACATTGGTAATGTTTACCTCTTTAACAATAGTTATCACTAGATACTTAAAGCAGTCTGATTTTGAGAATCATATCCTATTTATGTCATGAGTATCCAATATACTGTAGCTAGTGCAGATGCTCATAGCTGCCAAGGATTGGCAGAATCTTGAGAATTCTTGAGAATCTTCCAGTAAAAGGAAGGAAGCAAAACAGACCTCTGTTTTCAACCCCCATTGGATTCACGATCTCATTTTGTACAATCTTTCAGCCCTTTGAACAGTTTAGAACCCTTGGCCTTCCTGTCTGGACAGTGCAGTACTGGATGGGTGTTAATTTCTCAGGTCAGGACAGGTGCCTTCCCTGTTAAACATCTGGGTTTTTTTGGTCTGTTTTGCTGGCTTTTATTTTCCCAAGCTGAGACACTGCCACTTTTTCTAAAGCAAAAGCACAGCCTCCCCAGCTCTCAAAGCAGCACTTCTGCATTGGCCAGTAATTGGCCATCAGCATAGTTGTTTACTATTCTGGGACCCCTGCTTTCAACTTGTAGGTTGAAAGGCCATATTTTCAAGGCCTGTAATTAATCTGTTCGTTGTAACAGAATCTGACATCACGTACTAAGCATGAAGCTCAGGTTGGTGCAGCAAGATTTTGCAACACACTGATTGGAAGTCCTACTGCCAGTCCCAGTACATTTAGCATAAGGGGCTGCAGGGCTGCTCCTTGACATGTCAGTATTGTTTTTACTGGACCAGTGTGTACAAAAACACTTAAATCTAGTTTACTAGTTACGTTATGTTAGTTTACTTGTATTTGAGTTGAAAACAGGCTAGTATTTAATTAAACCCTCCTTGTCTAAGAACAGCAATCCTCTGCTTTGGCTATCTTTCAAACCCAGTGTTAACATGAGTAGTTTCAAATTTGAAGTCCAGTGCCTGTATCTGTTCTACCTGCATTTCTTGCTCGTGTTAATTTTAAGGTTAATGGACTTGATGGTCTGTAGTGTCCCTTCCAACTTGAGATATTCAATGATTCTATAAGCACATCTTTGTAAAGGGAAGGGCAAAGGGCTGCTTGAAATTCTATTTAAGCTGTAATTATCAGGGAAACATCTTTACTTGCTTAATTTCAGTACTGCTGTTGAATGTTATTTACATACCATGAAATGTGCACGTGTTAATAATAACTGTATAACTCCACAATATTTCCCATAGGCTTGTTATGCTGCATCTGCTGTTGGATATTTGACTGGCAGGTAAATTCTATATTTATCAACATTTATAATGATATAATTTGTATCAACTATATTATATTCAACAGAAGCTTGGTTTGGAGTTGGGTTTTTTTAGTGTGTGCAGATGTAGAACAATTAAAATGAAACATCAGTTTTAAACTATTTGTCAATACAGTTATCAGTATTTCTGTTGGTACGATTCAGGGCAGGAACAAAGAGGTGCTAAAAGTCATGTAATACTGTGAATCTTATAAGTGCCTTAAATTTTTCTCTTCTGGTTTCTTATGAGTAGTTTAACACTGCTCTATGAAGGGCAGAACTAACAGCCATCGTTTATTGCAACTTGGTAGACTTGCTCTGCCATACCTTAATCTTGTCATATCACTCAACAAACACCTAGTTGATACAGAGACTAATTACATGGTTGCCTGTTTATCATGTGCTTCTCCTGACACGAAATGCTGGATTTTCCTCTTCTCCTGCATTTTGCTCTTAACACTGCTGGGAAGCATTCTGTGGCCCGTGAAATAAAGGGTATTGCTGTTTGAGTATCCTATGGATTTTTTCCTGAAGTCAGCAACTGGTGTGCATTTACAAATGCAGACTTGATGCAGATGATCAATCCTTTTCCTATCTGCAAGTATTAGAACTGTTTTGAGGTTTTTCTTCCTTTCAATAATCCTCTAGAAATAAGCTTTTCTTTTTTTCTTATTCTCATATCTACATAGCCCACAGGACTGTTGGAAAATGCCCAGTAATTAAGAATGATGATTTTTATCTCTTTATCTGGAATAAGACATGCCTGTGCTTGATTTAGACTATAATAAAGTTTGCTTTGAGTCAGATCCTTCTCTCTCCTTGTGAGCTCTTTTTGTTGATACCCAGTGCTTAAGTGGAGTTGAGACAACTTAGGTGGCTTACCGAATTCCACATAGGCATTAAAGAAAAAAAACAATAATCATGCTGCATAATCACAATGCTAAGTACGATAAGCCACCATATGTTTTGGACCTGTCTGTGGGTAGCACGTGACAACTGTTCCCTTGCTTGTTTATTTGCACTGGTAAAGATAAATAATTTCTGATTGCATTATTAGTCCTTCCTACAAATCCCACGTTGTTCATGCATTGTGACAACATGAATAGAACTTTAATATCTTATTTTTCAACATCTTACTAATTTTTGTTTGTGATTAATTGGATGTTTACTGTACTCACTTTCCTTTTTTCTTTCTTTTTTATTTTTCTGTCCAGGCCGGGAGTATGTCTTGTAGTTTCTGGTCCAGGTTTTTTACATACCCTTGGTGGGATGGCAAATGCAACCATGAATTGCTGGTAATTTAATTCCACTTTCTCTTTAAAACTCTTCACTGTCATTTGGTGTAGATATTGAGCTCTGCACTACTTAGTATATGACCTTCTTTTCTTCTTGTAGGTAGCGAGTAGTGAATTCTTCATTTGTGCCCCCTAAAAGTAACTTAGTTCAGCTTTTTGTATCCTCATGGATAAGTTTTCCTTTTTGTTCTACCCTAGTATGTGTTTATTAAAAAGTCTATCAATATACCTTATTACATGGATGCATTTGAAAATGAAGGTAAGATACAGCCTGTAACGCTTTACTGAGTTTTGGAAGAATTTCAGAGTTTTTTCTATATTTGAGAGCCATAATGCTTATGAATTACTGTATTTTCCATATTTCATACATGAACAAATTGACAACTGCATTGTTAAAATCTGCATTTGCTCCCCATACAGAGCAATATATATGGTATATATCAGATGGTATAGAGCAATAGCATTTACTCCCACAAACCTTCACTGAGATGTGACAACCTTAGCTGGTCTGCCCCTCAAAGCTGTTGAGAATGCTGCATGAAGTACTTGGGCAGAAGCTGTGTAATACCACGTACGTGTGACCTGGAGAAATAGGTTTGTAATGGCTGATTGGAAAGGGAGGGTTGGTAATGGGAGCTCAACTAAACAAAGTCTCTGACACTGAAAAAAGTTCTGCAGTGTTCAGAATTTTTATTTTTTGTAATTTGTCAATAGTTATTGACCAAAGTTTTGCTATCCCTATGTGACTTCAGATAAATAAGTTTTTCTTTTGAACAGTCATGAATTTGGCAATAAGAAGTGTTTATGGTGCTTGCTGATGAGTTTACAGGACATGTTGCTCTTTTCACTCAAGCTGATTTTTGTATGAGATAAGCTCTATTTACCCAACTTCATCTTGTGTAAGCCTCTATTCTTGGCAAAAGGATGAGGGAGTGACTTGTTTACTTGAAGACACTGTAGTAAAAAGGAGATGGGTTTTCACTGAGCAACCCACAATTTTTGAACAGGCATTTTTCCATTAGTCCCACCAGTCTTGCCTTTTGCCTGTTACGTGCCTCAGGGAGAGAAATAAGCATACACGAGAGCTAAATTCAGCTTTATGAAGGTAACTTTCCTTGGCTCTTTCATTATTCAGAGCTTCCACTGAATGTTAGAGTCTCAAAAGTGTTTTCACCTTTTCAGTTGGCATTCCTGGTGAAAGACATGGTGCTTTCATTCAGAGAGGAAGACCAGTGATTTTTCTGTTGAGTTTACTGATGAGGTTTCTAGTCTGTTTCACTGGACACAGCATGGAGACTTGGTCAAGCATTAAGGAGATAAGGTGTTAGAAGGGAAGAGAAGCCAGGAAGGAGAGGATCACTTCATTCAGTAGCAGCTGTTCCTTACTCCTGCTTAATGTGATGATTGAAAACATGAGACATGCTAAGGTGCGTGGTTATACAGTCTAATTGTCTGTCATGAAAAGGGACGTAGGCCCAAATATTCTCCCCTCATTGTAGGGCAAGATTAGAGTTCACTGTTGTGTCTTGTGACTCTATGGCATTATACCTGGTTTTGTGACATGCTGCTGTGATCTGAATTTCAACTTGCTTCTCACACAAGTGGGCTAATAGCTGAACTGGCCCCAACGGTTCTGACTTTAGTAACTAAGTGATAGTCCTTAAAGCTCAGTCTGAGTTATCCTCCTCAAGCCTGGAAACCCATTCTTCTGATTCCCCTCTGTTTAGCTCCTCTTAGGTGAAAAAACTCTTATGGATTGACTGGAAGAAAGTCAAGCACTGACTGACTGAATAGAAGTGCCTTAGTTTACCATGAAAGCTTGTCCCACCAAGCTGTCAGGCATGTAAATCAAGACAACTAGGTTGCAAGTGGGGCCTTGGTAAGCTACATTTCCGGGGGTAAAATGTGTTAAAAATTACCTACAGCTCTGCCACCTTCTCTCCTGCCTCATTCGGAGTAAAAGTGTTTGTATTTCAGGCTGTAAAAGTAGTCAGCAAAAAATAGTTTGCAATAGTTTTAAGATTTCATTAGACTGGCATGGTGCAATATTGTTCTTTACCTGAGGTTGCAGTTGAAATGTTTTTTTCAGTTTACATAAGTTCTTCATTTGCAAATCCATAATGCTTGGTGCTCTTATTAGTTTAATTGTAGACATTGTTCTTCCTGCTTCACTATTTGGACTTAATTAAATCTAACCAGCAGTAACAAGCACTGCTCTTAAAAATGCATACTGTTGGACCAGAAGTATAGTGTGGTGATCACATAGAGTGAAACCTTTATTTCTGGTTGCAGTTATGTAACTCAAGCTCAAAGAGAGTAGATTTAGGTTAGATATAAGGAGAAAGTCTTTTACAGTGAGGGAGGTAAGGTACTGGAACAGGTTATCTAGTGTTGTAGTTGATGTCCTGTCTCTGGAGACTTTCAGGGTGAGGCTGGATAGGGCCCTGGGCAACCTGATGTAGCTGTGGATGTCCCTGTTCATTGCAGGATTGCTAGGTGGTCCTTAAAGTCCCTTCCAACCCAAGGATTCTATGATTCTAAGATTTCAAGCAGTGCGAGATCTTTTTGTAGTGTAACTGTTGGGGCTTGCCATGTTAAAGATGTAACATTCTCTTCATTGTATGTGTATATTGTATGTTGGGATTACTACTCCTAAATAGAATTTATTTTGTTTTATTTATGAGAACTTTTAAATAAAAAGAATTGAAAAAGAGAAGTGAAAGGAATGTAAAGTTTGTTGCAGTGAAACAGACTGATTGTATATGGATAGAAGTAATCGTTTTGCTGGGAGGAGAGGGGGAAAAAAAACAACCAGTACATCAGTGGAATAAAATATCTATGAAGTATTCACCAAATGCATTTTCCATAAGGGTTTGTAATAGAAGTGAGACACAGCCTGAAGTTCTAATCTCACCATGTCCAGGTATTCAAACTGAGGTTTAATTTGTGGCAGACAATAGTCTGAATATGAGTCTTGGATCTAGATAAACATATCCCAAAATCTTAGGAGTGTCTAAATTTAGGGCTATGCTTCGAGTGTGCTGTTAATGTTTCATCTTAACGCATTGTATATGTAAATGCAATCAAAGGAAAGGCTGTGTCTGAGGAGAAATCATTTAGGAGCCTGAAAAACTAGGCTTGAAACATTGGGTCAGCGTTTCAGTTCAGTATGGATGAATGTGCAAATTAATATGAGAGCTTTCTCTTCTTGATCCAGCATTTAGCACTTTAGGAAGTTCAGTTTTGACCTACAAACTCAATGAGAGACCAATTTTTATTCACCATGGGATAATGATTGTGTTTTGTGGAACTGACAACAAAAGTGTTTTAATGTGGAGTGTATTACTCATATTGTAAGCTAGCACCATGTTTCACACATAGTTGTAACCAGTTTAAGAACAGTGCCACTTATAAACCTGTTAGGTTTTTGTTTGTCTCCTTGGTCTTTGGAGATTTTTTGAAGTAAGAACTGAATGCAAGGAGAAGAGCTGTCAAATACTCAGTTAATTTCTGTTGCATTCCAGGTGGTACGCAAAGAAAATTAATTCTGAAAACATCACGTCCTACTGTGTTTCTCAGTTCTAGTGTTTCTGCACATTACAGTGTCTCTTGCAAACAAATCTTAGTATTTGTTGTGAGAGAAATTGTCATTTCTCTCCAACTATTTTCTCACTTATGCTACCAAATGAATTAAAGTAGCTAGCAATATGAGATTTTAGAATTTTTATGCTAGATGGAGATCATCTCATATGGCCAGAATGTCCTCAAACTGATGAATCAAAGGATGCTAGGAAGTCAAGCGTTGTATTTAGGATTTACTCCTGTAGTATGCTGGTCATTTTCAATTCCTGCTGAGGTCTCAACAGTATTAAGATTTGATTATAAAGTAAGTTTGCAGATGTGAGTGCAGTTATAAAAATATATGTATGCATGTTTATACTTTCCTAGGCCTTTGATTGTAATTGGAGGCTCTTCTGACAGAAATCAGGAAACCATGGGAGCTTTCCAGGAATTCCCACAGGTACGCAGACATTTCCATTTCTCCAAAATGGCTTCAGTTAAATACCTGGTGATATTTTTCCTTAGCATGGGAGTAAGAATCCCAGATGCTGGCATTTCCTAGCAGATTTGATGATCTGTTGACTTGCTCCATCTACTGGTTTGAAACTGTCACTGTGTACTTCACTGGACCACTTGGAATTTCTTTGTCCATAGCCATGCTAGAATTCGTGCTGGGTTTTAGATTCTCGGCTGGGATAAATCACCCTTGTCTGTCTCATCTGAGATGAAAGAAAGCAAAATAAACTTTCCAAGAAAAAGAAACACCACTTTCTGGAAACAAATATGTAAGAGCCTCAAGAAGTATAGCTTGCCAGTTTATATCACAAGAGGAACTGCATTTTTCTGTGTGGCATTTGACACCTTGTTGCTTTTAATTTGGCCTTTTTTCAATTTATTCATGTTGAAGCGAGTTGGAAAAGACTGAATTACGTTGATAAATCAGTGTAATGGTTATATGCATTTCTTTAGGTTGAAGCTGCTAGGCTGTATAACAAACTATCTGTCCGTCCAAGCAGCCTGGAAGTCATTCCTGCTGTTATTGAAAAGGTATGAAAAAGTACTGAATTAACAGCAGAACACCAAGTAGATGACTCCTACTGCATAAGGTCTGTGGGGTTTTTGTTGTTTTCATTTGTTTGTTTGTGTGTTTTGGGTTTTTTGTTTCTTTGTTTTGTGAAGTTGTGACTACAACTACTTCAATCCTGCAAATGTTTGGCAGTGGTTGACTGAGTAAGATCACAACCAGAAAGGTTCTTGTATTGGTAGCGCTATCGAATATGTTAGGAATAGATGCTGGTCCTGTCTGATGTTTATTTTTATGAGAAATGCTTTTAGGGAAATGTGCAAGAACTAGAAATACAACACCATAAACTTCAGCTCTGTTAGCTCTCAGGCTCTTCTATGAAGTGCTTTCATTATGTGAAGGAGATTTGGAGGGATGGAGGTGAAGATGGTTACATTTAGTTTTGGGAGCGTCTTTTTCGCTTGTTTGCTGGCTTTTTTTTTTGTTTGTGTCTGCATGAGAGAAAGAAAGGTTCTTATCTTTGTGCTTCGGAATGAGCTAGGAAAGTCTCTTATTTCTGTAGTAACGCTTCAACCACGTCAGCCTAAATTCTGCAGGCATCGTAGCTGTTTTCAGAAGTGCAAATTCAGCAGAGTGCTTACCTGTAACAGAAGAACTAAGAACGTAATAGAAGATAGTCGTCTTGTTTTCTTTCTTTGTTCATGCTACTTGAAATAAAAAGTCAGCATAAAAGTTTACTTTAGTGTTTCCAAATACAACTGCTTATAATACAGTTGTCTTATGCCAAATTAATTAAAGAATATAAATCTAGTGCTGTTCACAGACAGAAATGTAAATAACAATCAAACCTTAAATGAGTTGGTATAAAACAATTGAAGGGAATTTTCCCTGTGATGATTCAGTAATCATAAGCAGCGTGTTCCTTCACTGCAGACTGTGATCTTCAAACTTAGAGGTTTCTAACAACCTTTCACACAGTGGTTAAAATTCTGATCATCTTTTTTTCTAGGCTGTAAGAACCAGTATATATGGCCGCCCAGGTTCCTGTTACATTGACATACCTGGGGATTTTGTGAATCTTCAGGTGAATAAGAGCTCTGTCAAGTGCGTACAGCTTACATTTAGTTTCCTGTATTTTTAAGTTGCTTTGCCTTAGGAAAAAGATAACAACAAGAGATTAAATGTTTTGCTATAAGGTAGCAATAATAACATCAAAAATTCAGCCTTGAATTTTAACTTTCAGTTATAGCATGTGATATGGATTGTAGTTTTTGTTGAAATGTGTGAAAATAAATGAATTCCTATGATGGTGTCTTAGTCGCATCGTTTCAGAGATTCACAGATTGATGTATGTTTCTTTAATTGTGCAAGTAGCAACAAAAACTTCAGAATCTGTTTTAAAGATATGCTTGTCCTGTTCTGATAAATTCTGTGGGTAATGCAGGGATTTTTGTGCTAAGCAATAGGTTTTATTTTTTGTTATTCCTTGTTTTGATTTTTTTCTTTTCTTTTTTTTTTTTTTTTAACCTGCTTCCAGGTATGTAGAATGCTGCCCACCACCTCCCATCAGCACAGCTGAGCAGTCTGCTGTATCTGAAGCAACATCTATCATTGCTCATGCCAAGCAGCCTTTGCTAATCATTGGAAAAGGTAGTATGCTTTGACTGTGTAAGTGCAGGATGAGAGCAATGACTAAAGATATTTCTTTTCCCCTCCATTGTACGTTCTACATAAAAACATTGAAATCTGACGTTAAAATTTCCTTTTTTTTTTTTTTTTAAAGCATTTTATTTTGTTCTGTTTCTCATCTATGTTAAAAGAAGAATCAACTTATGAAATACAAATTAAAAAAAAAAAAAAAAAAAACAACAACAAAAAAAAAAAAAAACAAAAAAACCAACAACCAGATAACTGTGTTCTTAACTGTAGAACCAGTACAGGAAGTTCGAAAGTTCCAGGCAAATTGTATCAGAATACAGAAGTGATATTCTCTACCATTGTCAAGAAACAAATTAACCAAAGGTCACTTTCCCATGTGGACTTACTGCAAGTGCCAGGCTGTCTGTCATGAAGCAGCACAGCAGATGTTGCTGTTACTGCTGCTTCGTAGATTTTCCATCGTACTCTGCCAGTGTATTTCATTTCTGAAAGAGGAGTGTCCCTAAAGACAGGGGATAATTATTTTCTGTGCTGGTTCACTTATTT
This sequence comes from Lagopus leucura, assembly GCF_019238085.1. Taxonomy (NCBI): domain Eukaryota; kingdom Metazoa; phylum Chordata; class Aves; order Galliformes; family Phasianidae; genus Lagopus; species Lagopus leucura. The sequence goes on from NW_024962334.1 coordinate 17,635,215, forward strand.
TAGTCACTTCTTCTGGAATGTCAATCCACGCAGGGGCATTTCTATGAAAGATATGGGTTCATTAGGGTGCAGTAGAACTGAAATAACCAACTAATTTCACCCACACAGTTCTCCTTCAGACTTTGGAATAAACTGCATCTCAGAAAAAGGTTCTGTGTTTAACCAGAAACTGAAATAATTGAGATTAGATGAGTCTTATTATTAATTAGGTAGTGAAACAGTAGATAGTACTTCAGAAGAGGTTGGTTTGTATTTTCCTTCCTCTGACTTGATACATGTGAATTAACGGGTGTTCTGTGATAGGTAGAAAGCTCAATGTGTTTTGTTGATGTCAGCAATTGAGAAATGCTGTTTTTTCTTCAAATGTAATCAACAGATGTGTCCAGATATTCTTTTATATATATTCTTGTTAGTACAAACTCATGGACTTAAGCAATGGCACAGGGACTGGTCAATTCTCAGCTCTGGGCAACCTTAATTCAGCTGTTTGTACTGCAGAAAGCACCACAGTAAATGTATGCACAAATACCTATCTTCAAATTTTTTTTGAGCTTCTCCTGTTTTCATTAAAGGCTTACCATAGACCTGCTGGGGTAAATCATTATAACACCTTGTGATACAAGGCCATAAACGGGGCAAGCAAAAAAGGACATGATGTGACACAAATGCCATCTCCCATTGTTGCTGCACAGCTCTCTGTACTATAATATAGAACTTCACCTATGGGAAATGTGAAACCAAATGCCTCTTTTTGGTGTGTTATCTTTTGAGTTTTCCAGAGTGAAAAATAACAGACAGCTTTCATAATGGGAAGTACTACTCTTTCTGCCACTAATGTAATCTAATTGAAATTCAGGTGGATGCAGTAGGTTTCTGTAGTGTTAAGCATCCCTTTTATTTCATTCAGGTGCTGCTTATTCACATGCTGAAAACAACATCAGAAAGTTTGTGGACCTTTCTGGACTGCCTTTTTTGCCTACACCAATGGCAAAAGGAGTAGTTCCTGATAACCATCCAAATTGTGTAGCTGCAGCAAGATCCACGTAAGTGTAAAGCAAGACTTCTAACATCTGAGGAAACAGCTGGGAATTGGGGAGGTTTACAAATTCCAGGGAAGACAAAATGTATACATAAGAAATTGTTTCAGATATTTTATACTTCATTATAGAGCTCTGAGGATCTTGCTTGAGAAGAAGCAACAAGTTTAGGTATATTGCTTCTGACAATGCTTAAAATGCTGGCCAGGAAGATAATTCATCTGAGAGATAATATTCTGTAGCTAATAAAACCTATGTTGTTATCATGCATTTCATGACGTTAAAGGAAACTTATGAGCAGTTTATCTGAAATACTTAGCTTAGTGGTCTAGAAAAACTATTAGGCTTTTATTTTAACACCTTAAACAGAAGCATAAGAAGCACATATTGCAGCTCAAGTTCTGCTGTCTGCTATATTTGCATGGTGTTTGCAGTACACCTTTTACAGAACAGAAGCAGGGAGCAGTGGATGTCAGCACAGTGAGATGGTGGGTGGCAAAACACTGTTCATAAACAGTGGGTCACTTCTGCTGGTGCAGATGTCTATGAGCACAGTGTGCAGGCTCATGTCCATTGCTGGCAAAAATGCATAGCTAATGGTGGTGACTATGTCAAAAATAGTTTTGTAGCTGAGATCTTGCTCTGTCATGTAGTGTTCTCGTGCTCTTTGCATCTGTTGTAGTTTCCATGGATATAAATAGGAATTACTTTCTAAGCAACCTATGTATATTCTTGTGCTTACTGCGATGGTTAGGATTACTTGTAATTTTGAAAACACTGTTAAATTTATCAATAGTTCTTCCATCTAATTCTCTTATTTACCTTGGTAGGGCATTACTACATGCTGATGTAATCATCTTGCTTGGTGCGAGGTTGAACTGGATTTTGCATTTTGGACTTCCACCGAGGTTCCGACAAGATGTAAAGGTTATTCAGGTGAGGAAGAAAACAGTTGTCAGTTAAAGGATGTCCTCTGTGTTCCAGCATTGCCTACAGTAGTTTTTGCTAATTATTTTGGTAGCATAGTTCATATGAAAAATACTGCCATGCAGACAATGCAGTTGAGTGCATATAGATGTGGTAGTTCTGTAGAAATAGTTCTGATTTCTTTAATTTTTATTTAGTTTTTACTTCCTTGCATTTTTTCAAAAAACGGTTACAGAGTTTTTCCAGCTATTAAGGACCTGGTGTTGGTGTCGTGGGAAGAGCAGATGCTTGTGTGCAATTGACTAATGCAGGATTAGACTCATGATGTGTATGTGATATTTGGAGCACTGGAATTTCAGTGATTGAAAACAAATTGTCCTGAAATTTGAAACCTTTCTCACTGTTTGACTGCCCTCAGCTGGATTTTTTCAAAATACAATTAGCTTCGGATTCAGAGTCAGTCAGTCTTTGCAACAGCTCAGTCACTCAGTAATGCTCATGGGAAAAGAGAAGGAAAGGCTGTTTAACCAATTAATTATTTGGAAGTGTGCCAGCTCATAGAAAAGTTGTTAAACTGATTATGCCCTCAAAATCTTCTCTTGTAAGAGTCTCTGACTGAGAAGTAGTTGGCTTACTTTGATGTGCCTCTCCAGCTTGCAGTGGTCTGGAGCTTTATCTCAGTTTCCCGAGGAGTAGCAAATTTTAAAGTAGAATTCCTTTTGACTTTTCAAATCAATATATCTCTTTATCTTTTCTTTTTCTTTAAAAAATAAATAAATAAATCTTTTTCTTAAAAATACTTTTTAAGCTCATTTGTAGTTGGTTTTTAACTGTCAAAGGTGGATATTAAAATTTTATTTTCAATAAAAAACTTCCTGATGTTGTTTCAGTGAAAGAGAAAGAAGACTATCTGGCCAGAACAAGGTATAAAGAGAGTCAGACAATGTTCCTCACATGAATTGGGGAAAAAAATATCCCTTTAATATCTTTGAGTTAATGGTAGTCTTTCTTTTTGAAATACAGATTGATATTTGTGCAGAAGAGATGGGGAATAATGTGAGGCCAGCTGCAATGTTATTAGGTGATATAAACGCCATAACTAAGCAGGTAATGTAATGTCAGATGTCTTCCTGTTTTTACTGTAGTTGTCTCTTACATAATTAAAAAAAAAAAAAAAACACAAGAAGAAGCCTTTTTTTCGTGCAGCATTTTCATGCTTTGCATCTGGTGTAGTGGTAAAGATTCTGATTTGTGCAGGCATAACATTCTTGATGCGTGTGGTATTTTTTAAATACGTTGAAAGAAATCTACATCATCTCAAATATTCTTCCAGCTTTTAGAAGAATTCAGCAAAAGACCTTTGAAATACCCCTCTAATTCAGAGTGGTGGAAGAGACTAAGAGAGAAAATGCTGAACAATGAGGAAAGATCAAAGGTAGTATTATGTTAAACAAATCCATTTTCTCACCTTAAGAGGGACTGATACACAGTCAGTTTTATCTCTGCTCTGTACTCAAACTCCTCATTTACTTTGGACATCACACAGAATGGATTCATTCTTTGTTTTCCTCTGTAACTGTGCTGTTTAGCAAGGCTGGTGGCAGCATAATCTATGTCAAATGCAAATAGCTTTTATGCCAAGGTTCCACAGACACTTAGAATGTGTCTAGCTTTATACAACTCATATTCTTGATGATGCACTTTTACAAAGTGGATTTTTAAGTAGATTAATTGCAGCAGATCACCCTTCAGAACTATCTCCCAGTATACAGATGACAGTGTTTAGACTGATCAGCAGTGAAACATGTGGTTGAAAAAAAAAATCATGCATCTCTCAGTTTAAACCGCCAGCCAAGGGAGCAGGTTGCTGACCACAGTGAGCCTCAGATAAATATGTTGTGTCACCAGAATAGGTAAAGCAGACCTGGAAGTATAGCATGGAAGTCCAAATAACTTCATCCTTACCTAACATAGTACATTTCTATTTCCATAGTATTATTTACATGTCTCAGTTCTTCACCTTATTCTAGATTCTTTTATTTTTAAGGATTTAGCATTACAAAAATCCCTGCCCATGAATTATTACACAGTCTTTCATCACATCAGAGAACTGATACCCAAGGACTGCATTTTGGTAAGCGAAGGAGCAAACACCATGGACATCGGGCGAACTATGCTTCCTAACTATCATCCCCGTCAAAGGTGTGATATTTTCCTTGTTGTGCTGGCTCAACAGACTAGATTTATATATAAAACAAAAGCATTGTGGTCCAGAATTTCTGTCATGCTTTTTAAAGAGTCTAAGTAAAATAAATGTACGTATGTTGGAGAAGGTCTGAAGGACGTTATACACACCTATACTAATGTCCTTCTGTAGATTGTAATCGTTCTCCATGATCTGTCTGTGTAGTTTGCAACACAAGAGTGATAGTTTCTCTCGTTTCTTTGAAACAACACTTCAACGAACGGGGAAAAAAAACGCCAGGAAAAGCATAAGAGGAAGGACCTCACTTTGAAAATGGTGTTATACACTGAGCATACTTTCATGCAAATCTGCATGCTTAAGATGTAGTCACCCAAATTTGAAAGCACGGGTATGTCATTTTATGGACAGCTATCCCAAACTTATGATGATTATAAGTGGGAATTAACTGCTATTTTTTGAACAGGAAGGGGAAGAGCAAGTTCTGACTGTTGAAGTGATGCTTCTGATGTGACTGGGAAGCTTAGAGCCTTTTTTGTGAAATTAGCACTGAAGTCTTAAGTGACCCTAAAAATATTTATTTGTAAGCAAAACAAAAACTAATCAACTGACCAACGAAGCTTGCTTCCAGTTAAGTTGGGGAAGAGTTTACATTTTTTTCCCCCTTTCATAAATAAGGACACAGTAATGTTAATTGTTGCCTTTTTCATACGGGATCGGACATATCTGAAAGCAAATTTTAAAAGCTAACCCTAGAATAATCTAGTTCTTCTTTTGTATCCATTATGTGCTTCTGATTGAAATGATCAAACTTAATTACAGACTGCAATTTGATTTCTAAAGTTGAACAGAAGGCTGAAGTTTGGACAGCATTATTTAATTGATGGCCTTCAGACTAAATTTTCAAGGAATTAAATATAGAAAGATTTCATGTAGTCTGCCTATCTCTGGAGTAACCAAATGGTTTTTGAAATATTGTTACTATGCAAGTTAGGAGTGTGTAAGAATAGACTATCGGAATACTACTAGTGTATAATAGTTCTCAGTTTTAATTAGTTCTGGTATGTTTGTCTCAAGACATTTGCAGCCTTATCTGATATTTAACTGACTATCATCATCCATATATCTGGTATCTCTGTACATATATTTATGAGACATTATTTTAATAATCTGTGAGGAATTATTAAAAGTTGAAATAAAGCTTGAGTAGTTAACTTGGAAAGTAATTGTGTGTTCTCGCCCTTAGGCTTGATGCAGGAACTTTTGGAACAATGGGAGTTGGACTGGGTTTTGCCATAGCAGCTGCGCTGGTGGCCAAAGACCGAACACCTGAGAAGCGAGTCGTCTGCATAGAAGGAGACAGTGCTTTTGGATTTTCTGGGATGGAAGTGGAAACTATTTGCAGGTAACTGCTTTTTTGCTCAGGGATGCCTTCTTCATATATTGCCAGTATCAATTAAACTGGAAGGCTGAGGTGCTGCTATTAGACAGGGTGCGCTTAAAAACACATAAAAACAACCCAAAAATATACAGAGTAGTTTTTCTGTTCTGCCATGTGATGAATAGATGATTTTTCAGATTGATGTGATAGATATGTATATTCTATTAATCATCTTATTTTTACTAAAAAGGAATACTTTTAATGCCTTATGAAAAGGCACAGGTATTTCCTAATTCTTCCAAATACATCTCTTTGTAGGTACAACTTGCCAATCTTGATTATCATAGTAAACAACAATGGGATCTACACTGGTTTGGATGCAGGCAGCTGGAAAGAGATGTTACAGTACGGAGATCCTGTTACAAGGTGAATGACTTCTAAGTATGTCTTGTTAATTAAAGTAGAAGTGGCCAAAATGGCCATTCTGTTTCACTTTTAATGCTTTGTGATCCAGATGGAAGTTTTTTATGAAATTAATTTAGCCCTGGGGTAAGTTCATGTAAATAAGAACCTGTTACCAAAGGCGAGGAATCGCAGAATCACAGAATTGTAGGGGTTGGAAGGGACCTCCAGAGATCATCGAGTGCAACCCCCTGCCAAAGTAGGTTACTAATATTACAGTAATATATATATTATACAAAGCAGGAACTAATATTCCAGACTATTGTTTGGACAACTGTATGGCAGAGAAATTGCACACTGTTTGTCATCTCAGGTTCAAGCTCCATGGTATGGAGTTCATATTTGGTCAACCTCCAACATGCCAGTCATCTCCAAAACTACCTGAGGCTTTTGTTTCAAGTCTACGTTGGACTTCCCTGTACAGGGGGAGCTAGGCTAAAAGACTGCTGATGAGTGTCTCCAGATTAAAATGCAGCCTAATAGTGGTATAGGAAACACACTCCTCTAGCCCAGAAGAATTTATCAGGCTGGAACAATAATAATCTCATACTTGAAAATCAGTGCTAAAGTAATGAAATCTGTCAATCTGGCAACTCTTCCCTGCCTTTTATCAGAGGTTTCTATTTCTTCACAGTGCGCCTCCTGTTTCCCTCCTTCCAAATGCACGCTATGAGCAAGTTATGTCTGCCTTTGGTGGTAAAGGATACTTTGTTAATACACCAGAAGAACTGCAGAATGCTGTGAAAGCAAGTTTGGCTGACAAGCGAGCACCTTCTCTTATAAATGTAATGATTGATCCACAGTCTGAAAGAAAGAAACAGGTATTTATGTCTTCAATTTTTTGTGAGCTTCATGTGGGGATACATCTTAAATGCTTAGGAAGCATCACAAAAGCTGCAGAGAACGTTGAGGTGATTGCAAGGCAAAAAGATTCTCTTCAGATATGGGAGATTTATACTGTGTTGTCTTTTTTCCTTGTTTTTTTTTGTTTTCTTCACTGGCTCTTACCAAAACTCAGTCTCTTTACTGTTACCAGAAGTAGCAGTTGTTCCTTTTCCCTCTTGACAAAAGGGGATAACTTTTTTTGTGATCAGACATTGTGAAGTAGATTCCATCTGGTAGTTAATACATCTTTGTATCCTATTCCTCTTACTGTGTAACCATTCTGATGCATATTTTATTCTATTGTTGTTTTGGGTTTTTTTTGCTTCCAGGAATTTCCCTGGCTTACTCGTTCTAACCTGTAAAAGAAGATGAAGTTGGCCATGGTGCAAGACATGCATGAAGCAAAACTAAATTGGTTTCTGGAAGAGGAAACAATGCAACTCTTACGTAAACAGTGGAACAAAATGGAAATTAAAAATTGATATCAGAGTAATCTTTAAATGATGAAATTAAGTAACTGTGTAGTGAACAGGACACATTTTAATGTATATCAGACTCCCTTAGTAGACTGCACAGAAATACAGATGATGAGGCTGCATAACTTTTCATTTACTCAAACTTATAGTCATCACGATTTGTGAATTAAAATTTTAGGGGTTCTGGAAGAAGAGAGTATGCTGACAGTTTTACACTGTTAGAAATACAGAAATTTTAGGCAGTCTGGAATTAGAGTAGCTTCGTTTTTAACTGGTGCTACTTGTTTTGAGACCTTATCCTGTGATTGCTGAAATGAAGTATTGTACAAGTGCTCATTGGAATAATTGTGCTTTGGAGCCAATTGGGGAAACAGTCGCTTAATGATTTTACATGATGCTTTTTTAGCTTCTACTCCAGGTAGAAGCAGTGTGTCAGAAATAACTTCTTTACTGTAAGGGTGATGCAGCACTGGAGCAGGTTGCCTAGAAAGGCTGTGGTGTCTCCTTTTATGGAGATGCTTAAGACCCATCTGGACAGCTACCTGTGCCACCTATTGTAGGATACCTACTTTAGCAGGGGGGTTGGGCTTGATGATCTCTTGAGGTCCCTTCCAACTTCTGCAATTCTGTGATAAGGACTGATTTTGTCTATTGCACTTGAGTTTGAGATTTTGAAGAGGGCAGATTGGTCTACTTGAGGCTGTATTTACTGCATCTTCACCTGTTGTTGCATCTGGCAACCTGAACTAGAGCTCACACTTTAAAAGGAGCTTTTTCTCTGTGCTTCTGTCACAGTGACCTACAGCAACTATACTTTTGCAGTACACTACCAAGCAGGTTACTTCATTTGTTCTTAAGTGCACTGGGAGGTTCTTTGTTGTTATAGATGTATAAGAGAAAATTCTGGCTCTAATTGGGTTTTGGTGTCTTCACTGTCAGTTATTTCGTTAACATTAAGTGTTACTTAACCAATCAAATTCATTTGGATGAATGAAGATAGGGACTGGGCTGGCATGAGATCCTTGACTACAGTTAGGTTTGCTGTAAAAAGCAAACCTGAGTTCTTAAACTTCAGTCTGGGCCTGGCAGGAGGCTGTGGATTACTATTAAGCAACATTATCTCCACACACTTCTCACAAGACAAAGATCACTGCAGATCACTGGAGATAAGATTATACGTGCAGTGTGCTTGGTGATATTCATAGTGCTGCATGGGTACTTGCATCAATGAAGGTAATATCCACAGGATGGTAAGAACTGCAAAAAGATAAAATCCACTGAGGAGATGCAACTCATGAATAAGACAGGAGAGTTTTGTTCTGTGGGGCCTTCTGCAGGGAATGTGGAATGACATTGGATCTTGTCACAGATTTTCTTTAATTCTTCTTTCATGCTCTCCACAGATTTATTTTAATATGTTGCAGCAATTAAACACACTGCATTATGGTGATTCAGAATGTCTGTAAAAGATAATGCTGGGACTGGTCGGAGGGGAGATCATTTGTATTAGATAAGCAAATACAGAGATTCTTGTTTTATATTTTTTAAATCAATAAAAAGTGATTTTCATGGTGTTTCTTCTTTAATGATAAAATCATAGAGTCATAGAACTAACCTGAATTACAGCAGCTTTTTATGTCAGCTGTTAGAAATCAGTTTAAGTTGGATTTGTAGAGCATCTTGTTGAATAGTCACAATAGCATGCACTGTTCATTTTAATAAAGACAGATGGAAAATGGAAAGTAAAGAATAGAAACTGTAGAGAGGTGATAATATCAGTTTAGATGCCACTGAGCTTTTGAAAGTTCAGAAAAGAATTTGGCACAATTTCTGATAGTTGTTGAATAGACTAATGCATGATATAATACAAACTTCTACATTGTAACAGCTAAGTATATGTATTCTACATTTCAGTAGAGATGGAATGTGATTTCTTCACAAGGGAAGTGACATTTGTACTGCTTTGTTTATGTGGCATAGCTGCTTGATGCTTTGTTTTACACCATGGAGCTGCATCTAAGGGGGATGTTAGGCAGATGAAACTGTATGAAGGACAGAGATGAGACAGAAAGATGGTATATCTGAAGTGTCCCCATATTATTAAAGGGAGCGAAACCTCCTCAGAAGGTTTAGGCTAGAGTTTAAAAAGGTACTTCTCTGGGCTTTCAGGTAAATACAGACCGTTTGAAATTTTGGTATACCTGCTTAGATGGGGAAGGAAACCCAGTGGTTCAGGTCCACAGCACTTGTCCTCTGTAAAGAGAAGACAGCATGCACTGAAGGGGCCTGTCATGAACCTGTGACGTACAGGAGGTACAAGAAAAGCATTACAGGTAATCTAAGTGTGGAACCACAGTTAATCAGCCAAAACAAAACCAAAAAAGAATTGCCAGGTCATTGGAAATGGGGAATAAGTGGATTTCCTTACAAGATACTGTCGTGTGTTGACTATGTGTTTCTGCAGTCTCTTGGAATGCTCGGCTTGCTAACAGTCTGTAGTGATTTCTAATTGTTTTGTGTGAATTTTAGTCCCTAGTGAGTCGTGTTCTGCTTTGGAAACATTTGGGCACGTGATGAATGCTTGCCTTCACTTGTTACAGCCTTACAGTGCATATTCATCTTGATGAGGAATCAAATGTGTATATAATCTTTCTAAATTTGTTTTTAAACACCAATGCAAAATCCCAAATACACCTGAAACAAGCTGCAGTGAATCTTAAGGCCTGCCACTGTACCCAAGAAACCAGCAAACGCTGGCTGTAAGCCAATGGAAGACCAATTAAATGTGAGCAACTTCTGCCCTGACCAAATCATAGTGTTTTATGTAGAAATCAAAATCCCCATTGCAGCTTTTATGCTATTTACAGAGCTTGGTAGCTGCAGTTAATACAGAAAAGTGTGTTTTGTACCCCCATGTTCTTAATGACCTTGTAATGTCAGACACAGGTATCAGATCTGATCATTGTAACAACATACTGGCAGTGGGACTGCTGACTAATTTAATTATAACTGGGTACTGTAATGAGTGAGAAACTAATTCTGAAGGAGATGTATACTGTTTCTTTTGATGATTTGGTGGAAACCAGATGGTTAAGTTTAAAGAGGCCCTCAGTAAAGCAGACCCTTCCTGCTAATTATGGCACATGCTAATATAAATGGAAATGATTTCAGTGTCTGTTCTTTCCAGGAATATCTAGCCTGCCTGCAATAGTGTAGAAATAAGTAAGAGAAATTAATAGAATGACAATTGGCTTACTTGAGCTAATAGGCCAAAAAAAGTTTTTGTTTTCATCCATCTTTTCAAGGCAGGAAACTACAGGAAACACAATACTGAAAAGGTTGCATAGAATAATTTATTTCAGACTTTTTGACTTTTTAAGTTGTCAGCTCCAGCGATCTGTGTAGCTGTGTAGTATCCTGGGTCAAATTCTAAATGGGATGCAGTAAGGGATACTTTTGAAGACAGAGTTTGGTTACTGTGTTTTGGAGCTGACTAAATGCATTAGCAAATAGAGAACCACGGACCTGAAAGTCAATAATGGAATGTCTTTGCACCTAGCTGGTGGGTGACTTGCCTGTAGAATGTAGTGTTTCTTGTGCTACCAAATGAGGAAGTAGTGAAAGGCTCATGTAAGCCAAATGTACACAGCAACACCAATTTTTTTTTTTTGTCTCTTGCTCCCAGAAAACAATCACTATTTTTGAGCATTTCTGTGCAATGACTGACAGCAGCTGTTTCAGCATGAGACATAGCATAACCTGCAAGCCTACCTGAGAACCAAATATGTTGTCAGGTGGAGAGGCCCTCCTGCTCTCTATGTGGTGGCTGCTCGGGTTTGTACATCCCTACACCTTGCACCTACAGTGGTGACTGCCAATATGCACTCAGGCATTCATCCAAGCCAGAGCTCCACACTGTCTGGGTAAAAGACTTTCTCTAATGAAATCAGTACATCAGAAGTATTAAAAAAAAAAAAAAGCTGGCACCTTTTTTTTTTTTTTTTTTTTTTTTTTTTTTTTTTTAAGTGCTTGAAGAATTTGTCATCTGTCTGACTCCTTGGCACTTGTCATTAAGGTAATGTGCACATCTGGTGTTTTGTGGACCTTGCAACAAGCAGGCATAGCTGTGGTTTATGTATGAAAGCCTCATTAACCAGGCCATAAACCTACTCCCTCTGCAACACTGGGATATCGTTCAGGTGCTCAGAAAATAAGTAGAAATTACACTGGTAAAAATTACCATTTCAGCCCTAACACAGATGTTAAACTACCACAGATGGGTAGCTAATGCTGGGCCTCACTCTGTGCAGTTGAGATAGTGAGACCTTTTTACTGAATTTAGTCAAATGCTGACTTTATTCAAAATTTTTATCCCTGTATGCCAAACTGCCTCTTGGCGTGGATGTCTTTGATACAAATTATGGAACCTTCAAGTATAGGACTTTAAAATGGAAATGTCGGCACAGCCTTAATAATAGCTCTCCAATTCTACAGAGGGAGCTGGGAAAATGCATTTGTCTGGTTTGATTAGGCTCAGCAGCATCTTGCATTTGGAATAGGACAACCCTGGTGTGCTGGAATGACTGGGCAATGTACAGAGCCCAACCACTCTGTGCTGCTTGGGCTTCAAAATGTGAAGCATCATAAAAACGCAAAGCTTCTCTACCTGTTGCCTGACCCAGCAGCCTTAGAAATCAGCAATCACTTTATAGAAACAGCAGATTTAAGTTGTGGATGTTGGTTACCCATCCAGTACTGTGCCAGAGAAGTCTCTTTCGTACTACATGGGAATTCTGCCTGCTATGCATAGCATCTTGGTTAGAGTTTACGGTCACCCATTTGTTTAAAAATAAACAAAAAGCATAGCTGGTTGGTCACATCCTGCTGCTTCTTCCTGTTGTTCTACTGAGATCTATTTACCCCATTTCAGTTTTATAATATAGGACCAGGAAGGTGGTGGAGACATTGTCCCTGGAGGTGTTCGAGAAACATTTAGGTGTTGTACTAAGGGACATGGTTTAGTGGGGAAATATTGGTAGTATGGTGGACAGCTGGACTAAAGGATCTTGGAAGTCTTTTCCAACCTTGGTGATTCTATGATTCTGTGATTGTCTTCTTAGGCCTTTGGCTAAAGCAGGAAGCACTGTCTTCTGCTGCTGGTTTGGGGTTCTGCAATGCAGGGGATCCCTTAGTATTCAGTGTCCAGAGGAGTCCATGAGAGGAGAAGAAAACCAACCACTGGAAAACGAGACTTTAGATACTTTGTCTTTAAAATACTATGAAGTTTTGTGTTTTTGTTTTTTATTTTTTTAGGCTTTTATTTGGCAAAGACACCCAGGCACATCCTTGATTTCAGGAGCAGCTTCATTGACTTCACTTGGATTCTTGAGATTATTACACTGATGACCAAGTCCTTTCCTGAATCTCCAGCAGGGATCCCCTGCAGAAGGCTGTGGAGCCAGTGTTAAGGTGCATTTTCCAAGGTGCACATGTCCCAGTGTTCAGCTGCATGTTTTCCTACATCTTAATGATGTAATGGTCTGCAGTGCAGTGTGGAAATCAGGTGCAGGGTGCTGCATTGCCATCGTCTGTGTTGCACTCCAGAATGGAGAGTACTGAGACAGAGAGAGTGCTAAAGCAGTAATTCTGGTGATTTGTTTTGTTTTATTGGCTTTTTTTTTTCAAGCAAGAATTCTTCACAGAGGAAAAAGAGAGTGGTGCATCATGTTTTTCAAGTCACTGGGCTTCTTGGCAGGCTGGATGATAAATCACTAGAAGTAGGAATCACGAGAGCCAATTATTGCCAGACACTTCTGTTCTCTGCCTCCAGCAGCAAGGCTATCACAGGCAGGGACTTCTACTTTCTGAATAGAAGAGAGAAACAGTGAAGAGTTGAATGACAAAAGATGAAAAAAATTATCCTGAAAATTATTTCCATCTCCTCTGGATTCATGTGGGATGAGTGCATTATGTCTAAGGAGCATTGGGTATTGTACATGTCCTGCACAGCAGTCTGCTCCTGAGCAGTAGGTAGAGCATGAGAACACACTGAAGGTGTGATATAGGCACCAAATAACCTTGTACCTAAACATCTTTAGGAGCCATCAGGCTTTCCATAGGTTTGATTGACACATTCAGCAACTTCATGGGATTCCTAACTGTGTATTTTTTTTTACAGCACATGCTTGCATTTAGCTGTGTCTTTCTACATGTCTGCCACATTAAGTATGCACGCATTTCTGCCTCGGACAGCCTTGCTATTGTACAAAATTGTATACAATTGCACAGCAAATGTGGAATGACTTTCAAACATAACATTCAAATGACTTTCAGTTTGAAGAACAAGGTCTAAGAGGCAGATGAAACAAACAGGAAAGGGGAAGAGGAGTCATGTTATAAAAGTCAGCAGCTGAATGATTGTTTGAAAATTGTCCTTGTTGTGCCTTCCAGGATTACAAGGGTACAGTGGGGTTCTTCTCACAGCTTTGATGGAAAACACTTGGCATTATCCCTTAATGTTTAATTATAGCTCTTTAATGCTGTAGGAGGTTGCTAGGCATCAATGTGCTGCCCTTAGAATGTACTCATGCAGTGGCTCATCTCAACTTCATCATTGGGTGGTGCCTCACCCTCAAGTCTGCATGGGGCTCTGGTACCTGGCTGGGGGCTGGCGCAGGGCAGCTGGGAAGTCAGAGTTTGGTGAGTTTTCTCTATTGCATTTTGTGGGTCTGTTTCTGTACAGGCTTCCGTATTAAATCTAAATTCATCAGCAAAGACATGATGAACATTAGCTACACTGTCCAAGTACTAAATCCAAACGTTAGGCATAAACAATGCAGGTGTGTGAACCTGAGCAGATATTTTTATTGTGAAAAACTATTGTTGCTAAATAACTAACAAGTTTTGCAAGGAAAACCTAATTATAAAGAATCTTCCATCTCCCACGCTAATTGAATGAGCAGAATTCTTCTGTACTACTTTGCAGACATCATGTCATTGAATTATTGGATTAACACTGGGTTGTGTTTTACCTTTGCCCCACTCAGCAGAAGACTGTTGAGTCTTTTGAACTGGAAAGCCTTGATTATCTTTTTCCCTTTCAATAGAACTGTGCTCATTCAGAACCCTGAGTTTAATGATATTTTGTCTGAACTCCTGCATTTTCTTTGTTGATAAAGAATCTGCCAGTAGAAAGTGAATAGGACTGAGAAACAGCCTTCTTTTTAACAAGTATTCATTAATTCTTAATTAAAACAGAAGAGAGGGGTTTGTAAATTCTATTTACATGGTAGATCAGCAGGATCTTTCATCTGCTTCTAAGGGCTCATCTCTGGGCTGAAAAGATCAAGCAACAACAGGTAAAGTGGTCAGGCTTTAAATGAGAATATATATGTAAAAGCTAGTTGGCTTTTGACGTTTTATTAGCTGTTATGGCATCTACTCAAAATAGGATTTTTAAAACTGCAGTTGATTCGCTGCAGTAACACTATGGCATTCCATTTCTTTGAATGTCAGATTGGAGATGATTTTTGTTTCTGGGATTCTCACAGTTGAAAGATTTTTAAGCCAAGTCTTCCAAACAATGTTATTACTTTAGGCCATGGTGGTATCTCATAAGACTTGGAAACCACATGGTGTCTGTACTGTCCTGTGTTTCTTTCTTAAGCTAACAGCATCTGAAATAGAAATCCTACTGAAAACATGGTGTTCTATTTGATGATTACTACTGGCATTAAAGCAACAGTTCTGGTGAGACACAAGTATGAACCATGTAGTACACACTCCTCTTTTTCCTAGCAACTGAATGATTTCATGAAAAAAGATGATTCTTTTTATTCAAAAAAATGTATAGGATCCTCAGTGTTAAATCACTTTAATCACGTTAATGTTGATCTTCCCTTCAATGCTGATAGCAGTTGCAGTGAATATAGAAGGAAGATAAAAACATTATAAATTACTATATGCATGATAGAGACAAGAACTTCTGTTCTCAGATCAGCAGCCTTCACTATGTTATGCAGCTCCCTCTGAAGGGAGCAGAAGCTTTCCATTGACTTTATGAGCCCATGGGAATAACTGGAGGCATGAACTGCTTGGCTGAGTAGGTTCACAGGGCATAGATAGCTCAAGGGCTGAAAAACGTACATCTGTCAAGCTTCTCACACTGTGTAAGACACTTTGCTATGTGGTAGCACTTCTCTTTGGGATCATCTCTGTCACGTGAGCAAATGCCCCAGAGGCCAGGAAGCAGCCCTGTGTGCGTGTGTCCTTGTCATCTACTGTGGAGTGCCAATTATCACGAAGTCATATAAAAGCATACAGCTGCTGTCTGCTTTATTTCTAATTGACTTCATTCTTCTCCAGCTGAAACTCTCAGCAGCTTTGCCAGCAATTTCAGCTGGTAAGGCCGATGCCTTAAAACCAAAACAAACGCTTGCACCTGCTGATTGCAGCAAGGGCATTTATTTCTGATGACCTCATGGTAGTTCCCCTAAAAACTGTGGTGAACTACAGCTGCATCACAACAAAGAGATCTCTTCAAATTTAAATCTGAACATGTCCTTTCAGGCTTTCTTTTGGAAGATGGTGTGTTTGCCTCAGGTGTGCGCCTACAGAAGGAAGTCTGGCACTGACTGAGTTGGCTCGAGTAAAGCAGGCTTGGGCTTTGGAGTGTTGGAGATGTTAAGTCAAAAAAGAGAAGAAAGCTGACAAAACATGTATTTTCGATCAGGGTTCTTCACTGAAGAACAGATGGACCAAACGTTTCTATTGAGAAATGACTGCAAAGTTGACTTCTTTTGGAGCTCAGCTGTAGCCCTGGTTTTCTGTTTTGCTTCTGGCCATTTCAGGAAAGCACTCGTCCTTGTGAGGAAGAGATATTTTCCTTGTCCCTACCTTATTTTGTGTCACAAGGGTGAATGTAGTTTGTGATGGAAATCCTTGCACTAATCCTTATGCAAGATGTCACTGCATATTTTTTTTTTTTACCTGATCATGCATTTCCATGTTCCATTTCTAGTTCAGAGACCAAAGTACACAAGCTGATAACAGGGTGGTGGAAGAAAGGAAAAACATGTGTCCTGCTGTCTGATCTTGGTTCTTCATGGTACTACTGGATTCATTAATTTCCTTTTCAAGCAATGTATTTTGTACTACAAACTTCTACCAATTTTTCAGTTTCTACCAGACTGCAGGAGGATTTCAGAGGGATTTGAAATTACTCAGTCATTGCTTGAAATGAGTGTTGAGCTGGTCAAACATTTCCAGAGGTGAATATTTTGCATTTCAAGGACTTTTTTCCATTGTTCATGCATCTTCTAGCCTCTTATTCTCATTATGAAGCTTATTTGCAAAGCCTTGCTGGCTGGACACCAGAGGGACCTCAGACTGCTGTGCAGGTGACAAAGGCATGGGTTGCTTTTCCAAAAATGTGAGTTTTGTTTTCCTCCAGCAGTGCTGCCATTGCTACAGAGCTGACTGCATTTCAGCCAATCACAAGTAGTGATTCTTGTATAGTTTCTCTCACCTGTTGCATGCTGTCAGTGCACTACTTGCAGTCGTGTGATGCATCACTAGTAGGGATGCTGGCATCTCACTTACAGCACCAAATACTGATCTGGTCTGTGTCTGCAGACCCTCAGTGGTATCGCTCAGCTCTGTGCGCGACTGCAAAGCACTGTCATCCATAAACACATCAGATCACTGCTAGTCTCTCTCATTAAGCAATTAACGACCTGTAGAAGATGATCATTCAGGGATTTTAGCCCTCCTGACGTCGGTGTCTGGTTGACGGCACCAACGGATGCTGTTTATAGTCGAGTTGATAATCTCTCTCTTTCCAGCTCGTTATTATTATCATCCAAATGATAATCTTTTTGCTTCTGTGACCCAAACAGAATCCCCCCCGCCACCGTTTTAGCAGCTAACATCCACAATGGGGGCAACTGATCCAGCGCGGGAGTTAAATATAACCGTGCCTAGTATAAGGAGAAGAGTGAATGGGAAATGGTTGGCATTCCTTCTTCCTGAAGGCACGGCGAGAGAGGGAGCGGGCGAGAGCCGTGCACACACGCAGCCACACAGCCGCACAGACGCGCGGCCGGCGAGGAAGAGGAAGCGAGCAGGAGGCAGAGCGGAGCCCGCAGCTCGCCGTGCCCGCGGCTGGTAGCAGCATGCCCACCCTCAGCATGGCCACCTGGGGACTGTACCTGCAGCTTCTCTCCTGCTGGGCTTTCTCTCACAGCCCCTACGTTGACAATGCCTTCTCACTCTCAGCAGGTAAATTGCTTTTAGTCTCTTTGCTTTGCGTCCCTCGGACCTGCACGCTGCTTCTTGCACTTCCCAGCAAGTGAGAGCATAGGACTGGCAAATTCCCTTGCAGATCTGGGACGTATTTCTTGCTTGGTGGCTTTTGCTTTATTACTTCTGGTTTTATGCCCTTCCCAGTGAGAAATAACAGAGAGGAGCCCCAGCCACATTAAAATGCTTTTTCTCTGACTGGTTTGGTGCTGCACTAATGCGTGCTGCCAGAGGACCTGGCCCAATTAATGTATTACTTGCACGTCTGCCTGTTTCTTTCTATTTTGGATGATCCTAGGTGGATTACAGCAAGGGAAAAAAAATGAATCTCAATGTATATCTGCTTCTATAAATAAAGCCCTGACCTCAATGAGTGCTGCTGGAGCTCGACTGGATGTTAGCAGAATAAACATCATCTGGCTCTGGCTATGACACTAACAAATATTCGGATGGCTCACATAGCAAACAAGAGTCCACTGCATGGAAAATCCCTGGTAGGCAAAGGCAAAGCAAATTACTTGTCAGCTGAGCCAGAGCACTGCAAATCCCACTTAGCAGGTTTTACAGTGCGGTCAGCAAGACTCCCCTCTACCCACGTTCTGTGCAAAGGAAGGAGAAGGGGAATGAGAACTCCAACCCCATCTCTGCTTGGAGGAACTCTCATCATGTTGTGGTATTTATAGCTGAAAGACGCCTCTAGCTAGAATCCTAGATTTCTTTTGCATCAAATTTGGGATGGTTCAGGTGAGACTTGTAGGGAGGCATCAGTTTTGCCTTCAGATCCTCCCAGTGTTTCTGACATTAAGACAGCCTCCAAAAGGGTGCACATTCCAAAACTGTACATAAAATCAACTTTAGACATAGAGTTGAAGGTGCACGATCTCTCTCTCTCCATCTCTCTCATGTTTCTGTGTTACCACAGCCAACCTTATGGTTTATGCTCAAGGCATTTGTAGCACTGAGGGACATGGTTAGTGGGCATGGTGAGGATGGGTTGGTGGGTGGACTGGACGATCTTAGTGGTCTGTTCCAACCTTGATTATTCTATGATTCTGACAGAGAATAATGATCAGGAGGACAGCCTGTGCAGGACAACAGATTTCTGGACTAAACTGCAGTAGTGAGACAAGTGATTTCACCTATGTTTGTTTGTTTGTTTGTTTGCTTGTTTGTTTAAGCAAAGCTTTTGAAATACACAGAACTAACACACTGTATTTAACCCCCCGTGGTTTGAACAGATCATTCATTTAGAAATATTTGAATAATAAGATTTTGTGGGCCAAAGGGTTGTGCAGTCATCATCTGGGGAAAAGTCCCATAGCATTTAATAACATGGCCATTAGATTTCCGCAGTCATTTCAGATAGCTTTTAAGATAGCATTTAGGGAAGCCTAATGCTTGAAAAAAGGCATCCCTTAAAAAACAAATAAATCCATCTGTCAAACCTCTAGAAACTGGTATGTTTTTCTGCTGAGTTCTCTGCAACGCTAAAAAGCATTTTCATTTGTTATCATCTCTATTATGTTGGGTAGGATTTCTCCAAAAAGTTCATATTAATTAATGCTGAGGTACAGAAACCATCAAAACTTATTTTATCTGATGAGAAATGGCCTTGCAATAACATGTAAGTTGTTAGACCTCAAAAGTTGTTTTGATGGGCTTTACCTTGCCTTGAAGCTAGTAGATCCCAGCCAGACAAACACAAGGTTCATCTCCCTAATGCTCACATGGCCTGGCGTTGCCTATGCAGTGATTTTTCTCCTGTGGAATATACTTCAGTGCCCAGAGATGACATAAAAATTGTTATCATTTAAAAAAAAAAAAAAAAAAAAAAAACAGCCTAGGGGATAGGCCCTTCCGAGGGGGAAAGTTCATATATCTTGTGGCAATGTAGTGGAAGAGGAAATAGGGAGTAGAAGGGAAATGCACAGCCTGGGGTTGTCAGCACCAGTTCTTTGGGGAAAAAAAGTGTACCTTTATAGTTCATCAGCAACTCAGCTGTGTAGCAGGGAGATACAAAAACTCTTTGAGTCCTTAAATCTGCACCAGTCAAGACAGAATAACAATAATTGCAGATAAGGAGGAGTATTTTAGAGCAGTAGTGCCACATGTAAAGGTGTAACTCTCAGGGTGGCGTAGTGTCAGAGTGTGTGCTTGGGGCTGACAGGCTTGTTTTCTGGCCAAATATCTTTCAGGCAGCAGTAGTTTATGATATGGGCAACCCTTGATAAGAGCTGCTGCAGGGCTCTGCTCCTCACAGCCTGCTAAATTCTCTAGTTGGTTCTCTATTTTCTAGTAGAAATCTCACAGTGTGTAAGAAGGTGAATTAATTCCATTTAAATTCTCAGTGATTTTAATGATTTTTCAAATAGTCTGTGACTGTAAGCTGATTGAATTATTTGAATCTGGCACCAGGATGTAATTTTGCATTTAAAGAATAGATTTCAGCACTATACTTGCAAACTCTAAAACGAACCGCAATCAACAGCAAAGATGTTCTTCAGCAATGTTTTGTCTTTCCTACAATTGGAAGATTACAGAGAAGTATTTTCCAAATGTATCTGAAAACTTCTGGGCTGAAACTACTGTTTCACACATCTTTCTATAGCGTTAGGTCACAAATATAAGTGTTCACATGTCACAAGCTGCTAACTGTAAAGCCGAGATAAACAACTGGTAGGGAGAAGCACATATGTAGAATAATTAGGCAAAGAATAACAATCTGCATCATTTTGTTTTGCTGCCAACTCCATGTTATAGTCCCATCAGACTCAAGCAATAGCGCATCGTTGCTCCTAGAAGTATTTTGAATGCAATGTCAGCACCAAACAGGGATTCCCCTGGTGCTGAAGCATCATCTCAAGGAAAGTGCTATAGGGATTAATAGTACAACATTATAACACACTTAAGCACATGGCTGTGGTGAAGAGCAGGCTCCAGAGAGATGTGAGAGAAGCCCCTCAGTATCTAAAGGGGGTCTGTAAGAAAGAAGAGGACGAGACAAGGGGATATGGCTTCAAACTAAAGGAGTGGAGCTTTAGATTGAATAGAAGGAAGAAGTTTCTTACCGTGAGGATGGTGAGGCACTGGAACGGGTTGCACATAGAATTGGTAGAAGCCCCATTGCTGGAGATGTTCAAGGTCAGGCTGGATGGGGCACTGCGCAGATACAGAGTTGGACTAGATGACCTTTAGAAGTTCCTTCCAACTCAAACAGTTCTATGATTCTCTGCTATCCTCTCCTTCCTCTTCCCCTTTTCTGCTCATCCATGCTGCAGGTTTCTTGGGCTTTGCATGGAGACAGAAAGTATTTGATATACCTCCAGGAGCTGGAGAAGAGCAGTATCTGTGCTTTTTCTGACCCAAACTTCCTTTTATGTATCATACAAATGTATCAATTGATTGATTTTTTTTTCCTGAGATCAATATTCAACGCAAAGCCTTATGAAAAAAGTACAGTTGATTAATTTAAACAAATGGAACGGGACTGAATGTTACTTGGCAGTGTTCCTAACACCTTCTCTGCCTTTGTCTCTGCTTTCCCAAAAGAAGGGAGCTGTGGGCTCCACAGGGCACAACCTATTTGAATCTGAATTACTGACTGAAAATACACAAATTGTAAAAAAATAAAATCACAAAATTGGCTAAAATGCAAATAGAAAGGGCTCAGCTATTTGCTGCTTAGGATGAGTATCGTGAACCTTCATTTACTGCAGGAAATGCAGATGATCGGGTCAAAGGACCAGGCGTTCCTATTTCACCCTGGTTTAATATAAAGGTCAGCACAGCTGGCTTCTAGTGGTAAGCTGATAAGCATCCTGAAATACCAAACCGGGACTCCCGAAGTACTGGCAGATGGGACAAGCTGGAGGCCAGTTCCATTTTATTTCTGTGGGCATGCCTTGTGTTACAAGCGAAGCAGGTGTCTGGCTTCAGGCTACAGAAGTTCCCCTGGAGAGGGCACCTCAGACTTGTTTGGGGTGAACAAGTTCTGCCACCTGAGGCAGATGTGAGCACAGGAATTGGCATGGTGCTGTTTTGGCTGGCAGTGCTGGGCACACAGGGCAGCATGGAAACCATAGGGGTTGAGATGTGCACAAAGAAAGAAAATTTACAGTGTACTGACTAAAATGGAAAGTGTTGAATGTTTTATAGATCATGGCAATTTTTAGTATGGAGGCTTTGCTAACCTATTTCATGCTGTAGCATAGTAGGTAGAAGGAAATGGGAAAAGCCCTTTCAGCCCTCAAGGGGAAGTCTTTGAGAAGGATCTAGAATAGGAGAGGGAGCAAAAGCCAATAGGAATTCACAGAAACTATCCTAAATGTACTTCTTCCCTTCTCTTCTCCAAGGAATCATCTCTTTAATGAGAAGGGTATCAGGGGAATGCTCTTTGTTTGCAGACAACTATAGTGGGAATAGAGCATTTGGAATAGAAGATGGATGTAGGGAAAGGTGAGTATAGGAAGAGTGCAAAAGAGTTCTGTCAGAGTGGGTGGAAAGAGAAAAGCAGCTGTTACTTGTTTTTTGCTAGTATATATGTATCCAGGCTTGCATGCAAATATATGGAGATGCTTCACTTAAAGAAGGTAGGGCTGCAGTTTCAGTTTTCTTGTGCCTATGGAAAAGTATCAGTGGACTCTTTTAGTCTCTCCAACCTACAAAGCCATGATTTTTTACAACACCAAGTCAATCAGAGCTATTTCTTTGTGAAAGGCCAGGGAATAAAGTCAGCTGGGCTGTGATTCTGTTGCTGTGAGGCAGTCACAAGGAATTAATGTAGTCCATGGTATCAAAGTTTCTAACAGGAATTTGAAAGCATTTCTCTGGTACCTTTCAGAGTGTACAGCAACATCCATGTCCCCCGATGGATTGTCTGGGACTGTCTGAACACACAGTGGACCAACATCAAAGCCAAGCACACTTCTGATCCATGCCAGTCTTGCAGTTGGAGAGGGATGGCACTGTTGTCTGCTCTGGTGCTACTGATCTCACAAAGTGGGAGAGGAATGTGTGACAGTGAATAGCAGGCAGAAGTCTGACACAGCAGCCATCTTGCATGAAGACTTAGGGCTTCAGGCTCTTCTAAGGGTGGTACTAAGCTCTTTAATGCTCAATGTATTTGTAACATCATTATAGTATGTCAAGAAAATGAGTTTTATAATTGATTCATAACATTATTGGGATGAAGTATTGCAATTGACAGGACTGAAACTCTCATTCCCATTCTGTTATCAAGTCATCCATGACTGTGGGGGTGTTGCTTGACTTCTCTGTGCCTCAACTTCTCATGCATGGAGAAAAAGCATATAGAGCTGCCAGCATCTGTGAGCTGTGTCTAGGGCCCTGGACCTCAGCAAGTGGAAGCCAATAGAAGCAAACCCAAACTGTCTGAGTGAATACTGACTAGGCAGCATGCCAGGGTCCATGCTATCTGCAAGAGTTTTTGAGCGCCAGCTCATTTTAAACATTTCTGTGTATTTATTTATTATGACAGCTTCAGTCTATATGGCAGATGGTGAAATGCGTGTAAATTCTGCCACAACTGGTAGCCACCCTGGGGATTAGGATTTCTGACACAATATTTTCATATTTCTATCCGTTGCTGGAGTATTTATTGTTTCATCAAAGGGGATGGGGAGATAGCTCCATCCTGTAGCTCCTGCAGCGCAGATATCAGTGCATAAGCTGTAGACTTGCTGCATTTCATTGCTATATTTACATCACCTGATACATAGAAAAGGGTATATTTAGGCCATAAGGCTTGTGTTCATGAGGACAGAGAGATGTACCCTGTTCCTGAGCTCAGCTGTCTGACCCAGCTCCAGACATGAGCTCATGTCTGGAGCACCCCAGCTCTACCTGCCCACCTTCACCCGCGCCTCCTCATGCGGCTCCCTGCCCCGGGAACGAGCACTTTGGCAGCTCTTAACGTTTTCTGATTTCAAAGGGAAGAAATGGTCACCTTGAGTAGATACACAGGGTAACACCTGATGGCCGCTGCCTGTGGCGAGCTGCCATCCTTGCAAAGCAGTTGAGAGGAGCCTGAATGAACAGAGGGAAAACAGATAAGCTCTCAGTTTCAGCCGGCAAGCCCACATTCATTAACTAACTCATCTGCCCAGCTCGATTATTATTAATTCTGACCACCATCCAAGTGGGGAAGCACTTGGGGCTGGGTGTCAGTGGCCAGAGGTGTCCGGTGGGTTGGCCATGCCAGCCAGTGAACAGGCAGGCCACTGTGCAGCTACTGGGGACACGGCTTTGGAAAGCAGCTCGGCTTCTGGTCAGGGTTTGTGAGATGAATGTGGCTGCAAATAGGGAGGGAAACACATGTTAAATATTTTTTTCCTGCCATTGTCCTTGATCCAGCTAGCCTACACCTTCGTGTTTGCAGCGCAGAGGTCACTTTCCCAGTTTACATACCATTTATTGCAATTGAATCCTGTAAATCTATGCTGTACCTGATGCAGCACTTCTGTTACCTTTGTAGTAGCCACGGGGGTTCGCAATGTTAGGTTAGCTCTAGGATCAGATCTAGGAGGGCTCGGGACCCTTGTATGGGCCCTGCTCTGGATGGCCCAGGCAGTGCCCATCTCTTCTCCGGCTCTGCTTTGGACTATCTCACATCACAGCTTTTGACTTCCAGCCAGCACCAGAAGTAAGCAGTCTGCAGCAATGCAGTGAAACAATGCAACAGCCGATCTAAAATACCTTATTTCTTGAAGCAACCACTACTCCTATACCTATAAATTGAGGTAGTCACTTTCTTGAGTACTTTTTGAATAGTAAAAATAATTTCAATTTGAAAACACTTAACACTTTCTGATTATTTTAATTGTTATGCTCTCTGAAGCCAACTGCCATTTAGATGAGTTCAATAAGGAGTTTTTCATCTTGTCTTCCTTCTCTTACTGAATACTTTCTTTGGTATCAAAGATGTTGGAAGGGCAGTTTCCATACAAGATGTGTAAACAAACTCCCTGTGTAGGCAGGGCTTTTGCATTTCACAGAAAACTGACAGCCCTATTCTTGGGCTGAGATTTTTTCCACTGATGGGGACTAGAGTGTTATGAAGCTGTATTTAGCAAACAAAGCTGACCTGGAGCCTAACAATATAAATTGCATTTGCTTACAGCCAGCTAGCCTAACAAGGAAATCAATGGCTATTTTGCTGCCAACTTTGTTAGCTCTAATGGTTTTCATAATAAAAAATGTTTCAAAGAATTTCAAACTTAGATTCCAAGAAAAGGAATATCCCAATATTTTATAACCCAGAACTTGACTTTGCTCATGAGGACATGGTAAGTATACAGTTAAAACTGTAGATGCACACTTATAGTTAATCTTATCCTTGCAAAATATTTGAAGTACAAAATATTTAATTTCCTAATTTCTTCGTTTAATATTGTTTTTATTTTATAAGTAGTATTACAACTGCAGCAATGCAAACCTTCTACAGTGACTGTTAGTGATCTCTTAGCAATTAAGCCATGTCAGACCATTTCTGATATTCATGTTGAATGACAATAAACTTACTGAAATTGATCTAGAATAATGCATTACTAAGAAACAGCATATTGTCATGTAGCCTAAGATAATAATAAATCATAATCAAACTGTATGTCTTTTTAGATTACAAGCTGCACGTAACAATATGCATTTTTTTAACAATATGCATTTTAGTCCCAATGCAACATGTTCAAATACAGTCCTGGAATTAAGAAAACCCCAGAAGTATGTAGGCTTAAAATTCAAGACCTTTGTTACAGCTGTTTAACAGTAATTGAAATCAGGGTCAGGCTGTATTGTTTATCTCTGTATTTTATTGTGTGCATGAACTGAAGCTTTTTGTTGAGTTCAAACTTTGGAGGAAAAGTTGAGGAGAAAAGTCTTTATTGTGGACCCTTTGTCTCACCTCTCAAAGATATCATCTCAAATAGTTTCGTTAGAGAAAAAAGCCTGAATAGCATAAGTCACTTCTGAAGACTGGTGCCAATAGCAATCTGTGGTGATTTTTTTTTTTTGGGAAAGGAAAGCAATAGAACTTTGTGATAAATATTCCTGTTAAGAAAGGTAACTGAAATGAAGTTTATGAAATGCGTTCCCTTGAACCCTGTGCGTAGATTGTCTCTACAGGCAAGGTCTGATTTAACCCGGCATCAGTGGAACCAGCTGCAACTGGCCTCTGTGTACAAGTGGCTACATGCCTGAGGTGACCCCTGCCATCGCCAGTGGGTCTGTCACTGACACCCAAGGAGCTGAGAGAGCACCTGAGCTGCTGCTTGGGCAGCCACTCTGAGGTCTTAACAACCACACTCATCTGGACAGCTGCTTTCTGTGCATCAGGACTGGGGAAATGCTGTCCCCATGAATGTGGGGTAGTGAAACATGATGTAATACATCTTCTGAGACATTTGAAAACCTGCACTTATTTCTGCCCCTTAGAGAAATCTGTCTTACCCTAAGATGTGACAAAAGCAGGCCTGCAACCGATTTGCACACAAATGTAGCAATTTTGCCAAGTTTATCTTCCTATAAACTTAATTTGGGGATTTTCAATTAATACCAGATACTTCACCATAGGCTTTTCTTCCTACAGTATCTGGCTCCCTGCCACCCCTCATTTCACAGACACCCGTTCTGGCTGCCAGTGTTCAGAGTAAAAGCCAACAGACACAAATAAATATTTACTGCATTTGATGGGAACAGGAAGATGCTGCTTCTAATAGACTTTTAGAACAACAAGAGAGAGAGTGAGAGAGAGAAATAGGCCTATTTCATTGCCGTGTTAAGTGATTGGGACTCAGCATAGCCTTCAGAATATGAGGGACATTGTATATTTGAGGGACTGCATGGAATCTGAAATTTTTGCTTAGATGCTTCAGTGGACACAGGATGTAGAAAAGTGGTGTGGAATGGAAGCTCACCTTATTCTGTGAGAAATATTTGTGGTGTTCAAGACAACGGATGAGTGTTTGTGTTGAACAGATCTCCCTTGTTTGGAACAGAAGCAGCAGCCTCCCCACAGAGCGTGCTGCTTCCTCATCCCGCCGCCGCCGCCCATGTTCCCGCCACCGCGCCTCAGGCATGACTGGAGCTCTGTAAGTGTGGCCGAGGGGCCTTCCTCTTCTTCTTACATGAGTTTTGATGTTTGACAAAGACTGACACGTCCTTTCTGAGCACTTCTTCATGGTGTCACTCAGCAAACACCTCTGGCTGTGACAGCTACAGATCTGGCTACAGATGTCCTATTTTGCATCATTTTTGCCTTTGTTACATAAAGGTCCCAAAATCCTTCTGTGGAATTTGTTCCCACCATTATGCAAAAATGAAGGGTGTGTTTGAGTAGCTGGTATGGATTTTTCACTCACACACATATGGATACTCCTGCTTTATATGGTATGTATCCATCCATACACGTTAACATAAACAGCACATGGTATACAGTGGGTATATGGTACAGCAGTTTGACCACATGCACTTATTACCAGGGCCTGTTACCTCTAATATGTTTTCCATCCCAACATAATGAATTTTTCCACCTACTAGTAAATCCTGTTTCTTAATTCTACTCTTCATTTACCATATCCAAATATAGCAATTATCACAAGCACTATATACATATAGTGATCAGAAAAATTTCTGATGAGAACTAATCCAAGGAAAAATACAGCATAAAATCCCGTTGCCTTCAAAGATAATGGGATTGAGCTCAGTTATTTCCCCAACCCAAAACCTTTTCTCATCCCTTGCCTAACCCTCTCCTGCCTGTGCCATGGTTTCCTGGGAAGAAGACTCAGAGAAAAGATCCCCTTAGGAAACATGGTGTATTGCTTCAGGCCCCTCAGTGAGAATGAGTTTGGGACCACAACCAAATATTCCAGAAAGTAATCTGAATATAAAATTACTCCTGGCACCATCTCCCCGTAAATTAAAAAAAAAAAAAAAAAAAAAAAAAAATTAAATTAAGTGGTTACTAGGAAAGTGGGAGCTGTGTGAATTCTCAGTGAGGACTCTGTACTTTGAAGTTTATGGTTGGAATTTTTCTGGAAAATGGCTTTTCACTTGGATGATGTAGAGCAACTTTAATAACCCGGTGTTTCTGCCTCAGTGCTTGCTTTTATTTCTAGGGGAGATAGGTATCTTTTCTGATAGGACATAAGCATACCAGTTTGCTTGTGCAAGCCCAATTTTAAAGTCAAATTATTAGAGATCTATTGGTCTTCAAGGGAATTGCCTCTGGTTGGCAGTGAATGAGTGCCTGGTTGATATCTACTGCAACGAAGTTCACACTGCCCATATCCCTTCTGAGTGCAGCCTGTATTATTAGAGCAAAGCTGCTATTTTTGGAGAGGAGTTGCCACTTGTGAAGCGTGATGGAGGGAGCAGGGTCAAGGCTAAGAATAGCCCTGGGTCCCACGCTGGCTCAGGGGGGATGCGATAGCCCAGCTGCAGCGCGCCTGGAAAAGGAGGAGGAAACATGGGACAGAACACCATGCTGAAGTGATAATGTTGAAGCATCCATGAAGATAACCTCGTGACAAATCACAGGCTTCTCCCTAAGGCAGTGAATAAGTGCTCTTCAGGCTGTAGTGGCTGTGTATTTTTCCATGTTTTCTGTAAGTGCTCACTCGTACATTTCATCTTACGTAGCGGCTGCTTGATCTGGACACGAAGGAATTGTGTCAAGAGCTCCAGACAACACAGGCCTTCTCTCTGCCTGAGTCACGTTGCCCTGCAGGGCCTCCTGGCCCCCAGGTGAGTGATGCATTTGTGACCAAACCACAGTACTCTCTCACTCGCTCCAAAGTCCTTATAATGCTGTTAAACGTTTTCTGTAAATGCCTTTTATTGCCTAATAAGCATATCAAGCTCTGGCTTAAATTCGTTTTGACATGACTGTGCATAAATCGTGTTGGTTTTTTACCTTGTGTTCTCATCCCTGCCCTGAATATTCCAAGTTTGAAGTTCAGCTTTCATTTTCATGGAGTTTTACAGTGGGTAGCAACCCCGAAGAACCCCAGAGGTGCCACCATCTCTTTCTGAGGCGCCATCACCTCTTTCTGAGGCTCTTTGTTGGTTTATTTGTTCGCTTTAAACTCTCGTTACATGAGAAGAAAGCCTGCAGAACTGAGGTGCAATGAACTTGAAGGTTTGTGGAGTACCTCCCTGTAAAGGATAATACCTACAGTGCAGGCTAGGGATAAGGAAGGGCTTTTGGGTGGGGCTCAGGAGGTGTAGGCTTATCCAGTGTGTCTTTGCCCCTGGCTTGCTGGGCAGCCCATTTGATCTTTCATTTTCTACACTTTGTACAGTTGGGGCAGGCGGCCTGAAATCTACTGAGAAAATGTTCCACATGTAAGGGAGAGTTTTCTGTAAAAGTCTCCAAATTGAGGAGAATGCCACCCACCTGCTTTTGCATTCCAGTCTATACCATCCAATATAGAATAAAACATAAGGGAAAGTCATTTAGCATGTAAATTAGGAGACATGGAGAAGTGATGGTAAAACAAATGTTTGTGTTGCCCAGTGCTGAGATAAGTCTTCTCTGCGTTATGGAGCAGCCCTGTGGTGTGACTGGCCACCATCTAGAGCTGCAACACATGTGGAAGAAGCTGTTGGTTTTTCAGTCTTCACCAGATTGTCTTTTTGAAAAAAAAACCTCTTTGTACCATCTCTGATTTGAACGGGAAGAACCATAATATCCATTCTGTTGTTTTGCAAGATCCAACTGATAATTAACCTCACAAATGAATTATCTGTGATCCCTCCAAGAATGTTTTTAAATGGAGTAGGCCAACAGATTGTATCACAGCACAGACAGTAGGATGGGTTTAAGATCGCTTTGGAATTTTTAAGTGTGAGGTTTTTTTGCTAGAACAATGTTAGAGCCAGTAATCCTCTGGACAACAAACTTGTGTCAATGGTCATGGAAAAATAAATGTTACTGTTGCTAAAAATAATCTAAGAATTAATTCTGAATTGCTTTCTGCTATAAATGTGTGAATTTGTCATAATAAAAAGAATTAATTTATAAATAAATTTATAATGATGTGACTCTGCATGTAATTCCTCCCATTTTAACCTAGCATAAAATGAAAAAAAAGTAGATAAACTTTGATTCAGACTATAATTAGCTACATTCTAATTTACACTATTGAAAGCCTAAAATAACTCTGCCGACTAAAATAGTTGGAGTAATTTACATTTGAGGATACAGTTTGCTCCTGCTCATGTACAATTTGCATCATGTTTTGCATGGTATAAGACAGCGAGGCTCCAAACCTAAAGTGAGCAATTTGTATGGTGAACATAATGCTCCTTTCAGCATGGCTCATGGGATTTCCCTTAGTCATTCGGAGACAAAAGGGGATCTCTTGACAGAAGCACTCCAGAAACAAAGCTGTTTTTTTCTGAGCTGGGATTCAAGGTCTCCATGGGTTAAGAAATCTTCTGAAAGGGGAATACGCCTCACATGAGAGAGAGAAATATCTTAATGTTTTGTGGCTTAAACAGATGTGTAAGGCTTGGTCAGTCTTTATTTCAAAGACGTTTTTTGTCTTTTCTAACCATGAGTTTCAAATTATGTCATCCTTGCCCATTATTTACGTCCAGCTTCCCAAAGCCGCATCTCTTCATTCAGTTATAATGTCAGGGAAGTAAGAAAAGATGTTCAAAAAGTTGCTGTTGTTTATCTTTGAAAGGCAGCTTCACACAACATGGGAAACACAGATTCATGGTTTTTTAAATTGCGCACAGAAAACAAGTATTTCCTCTGAACAGCTTACATCTGGGCTGCACACCAAGCAGCAGGAGGCTGCAGAGAATAAAAAAAAATTAAAGCTAAGTTTCCTGTTTAACTAGAAATTTAGGATTTGTTTAAGCAGGAGGGTTGGATATCAGAAAAAGGTTGCGTACCAGAGGGAGTCTGAGCACCAGGGCAGTGGTAAGGGTCTTACACTGACTGATTTCAAAAAATATTGGGTCAAAACTTTCACTCATGGAATCTGATTTTTGGATGGTCCTGTGTAGAGCTAGGAGTTGGACTCAGGTTTCCCTGTGGGTTTCCTCTAACTAAGGATATTCTATGATTCTACGATCTTTCCTATGCCTTAAGTCCTTTTTCTTCCTATTTTCTTTGTTTAGGAGATGCCCCTGCACTTCCCATGTCAGTGCAACTCTCCAGTTGCCTTCAGAAATAACACAGACCTGGCATTTAGAGACAGTGTTCAAATAGCATATTCAACACCCTGACCTTGTGGGTTTACATCATTCCCCATTGACACCCACTGGGCTGTGGGTTGAAGGAAGGTAACATCCTGGTGCCTTCTCACAGATACAGCTCAATAACAGCATTTGTTTCTCTCCCTAGGGTCCACAAGGAATTCCTGGTGTAATGGGACCAAAAGGGGAGAAAGTAAGTGCCTGTTGTTATGAAGTTTGGTGTGGTTTTGAGAAGTCAAGGAAAAGAATTGGATGGAGGGAGGGTGTTGCATGTACTTTTTTTCATGTCTGTTTAGTCTATGATGGGACATAAATACATGTGGGGATTTGCTTTATTTGAATGTAGATCTATGGATGGATTTGAAGCTATCATTTAAGGCTTTATCTTCCAATGTTGACTTTCAGTCTCAAAATATTTTTTTATGGCTTCTCATGACAACTATCTGTCTCTACACTATGGGTGAGAGAGCAGCTTGTGTGCCAAATCAGTGCTCTTACTAATCCCTGTACTTAAAACACCTCCTCCTCTGGGAAGACATGAGGGACAGAGCTCACCCACACAGCATTGTTTGTGTGGGCCAGCTCATGTTAAAAGCAGTTTAGATATTAATGAATGGCTTCAGACTTGCAAAGCATTTGTACCATGATGATGCCTACCTGAAACTGGGCACAACTGCCTGCTTTTCTTGATAAGGAAGTGGCCGTAGATTCAGGGCTGAGAGTGCAGGAAAAGTCTAGGAGCTTCATTAAAGTAATTCTTCTCATTTTACTTCTGGAAAAAAAGTTCTGAATGCAAAGGTATTCCCAATGCTCTTTATAAATGCATTGACTAAAGAGCCTCTGTGGTCTGTGTGATATGTCTAACACTCCTTTTTCTGGCAGGGGGAGATTGGCAGGCCGGGAAGAAAGGTATGGATGAAGGTGCTGCCTCGGACACCAGCCCAACACTTGACATGCACAGGCAAACACTGAATATAAATCGGCAATTATTGAAGTTCACCCTGCCTGTGTTGCTCCAACAGCCAGGAGGTGGCAGGAAGCTCTGGGTGCAGGGCTGGAGAGCTGCCACAGCTGGTTTAATTCAGTTAATTCCATTAATAAGAGCATCCACCTCCAGCCAGACAATAACAAGAGTGGGAAATTACCAGAACTACTTCTCTGTGGATAAGGGAAGCAGAGTATAGGACCTACCATAAAAGATAAAAATAAACAAAACCAACAAAGCCAAATCAAACTTTTTACTTCTTGAAAGCAGGGCCGGGATGGACCCAACAGCCCCTATGGAGGAATTGATATTAATGATTACACTTCCAGAGCTTTGGCACCGATGCAACATGCTGACTACAATCCTGTGCTTGTTGACATATGAGCCATGATACATTGTCAAAAATATGTGCCCCTACGTGTGATGAAACAGAATATGTTATCTCAGTTACTAAAAGTGCTTCCATTTAATGTAATTAATTTTAAAAGAAGACAGAAATGCAGGATGAAATCAGAGATATGCAGGGGGTAGTCACTAACCAGGAAAAGAGATACTGTTCTAATAATAAGCAAAGGCAGCTACTGATCAATGATTCTAATAAATAGGAGACATATAAACAAAGAGATTTGTAGATTTATCTGCATTTCAAACATCCCACAGTAAGCAAAGGTATTATCTGTATAAAAATCATCAAAATTAATGTCTCAGAGAGAGTCACCCATCAAGTTACAAGAGAGTGCAAACCTCAAACCATGGTGTACTTCCACTTCTGACAAATACTGATAGGTCCCAAAGGAGAAGCTACCAATACAGTATAAAAACAGTATAATTCCTGCTAAAAGCTGCCTGGCTCAAGGGTGGTCTCTGTTAGCTTCAAAGCTGTGATCAGATTTCCAGGATTGTATTTTCAAATGATATAAACAGTGGAATAGCACTAATCTGCAGCATTTTAGGAGCTAGTCAAAGAGTGAATTACAGGCAGTAGTTAAAAGAGATAAATAACTTCTTGTATTATTGCAAATCATGTAGTAGGTGATAAACAGCAATTGTATGTGAGTATGAGTGCTCAGAATGAAAATATTGGAGGAATAAGAAGAGGAATATCTTAGTTAAAGGTTTGGGTCTGTTCTTACTATAAAATGCACTTCTTGGAGGTCTTTGTGATGCATTTTTTTGTTCTATATTGTTTGATTTAAATGACAGTAAGGTCAAAGTTAGTAATATTGGGGGTTTTTTTATTATTTTTTTTTTCCCCTAGTGGTTATTTTGATTAAATGTAGATTTCTCTGTAGCTGATCTACTTATTTGAATCAGTATAAATTGATACTTCTGTGAGTCCGCATTTCATCCGGCGGTAATGCAAACAGTATTATGAATATAAAACAGCATTTTTTTATAGTAAAGAAGCATTTGCAGATATTTTCCTGAAAATACAATATCCTTCCATATCTACTTTCTGCAGTGGAGACCTGTGTGTAGAATGATGTTACATGAATTGTTGTAACCAATGTTTTCCGTTCAAGGGTAGACCAGGTCCCCCGGGTGTCCCTGGGATGCCAGGACCAATAGGATGGCCTGGACCTGTGGGACTGAAGGTAAGACTGAAATTAATATAGGATAATCTACTAAACATCATGATCTGAACACAAGAGCTGCTCAGGAAGCCTGTACACCTCTCTCTGCTGGAGACTGGGGAGGTGAAGCAGTGTAAGGACACTCAGTGCTTGCCTGATTTCTTACACTGCTCTGCAAAAACCTTACACTGCACTATCAGCCTAATCCCATGCAGCACTTAAAACATGTCACAGGTAAATTGAAAATCAAGTCTAATGAAGACTCACTGATAACCACTGTTGTTTCACAAACACATGAATCAGTGTTTCAAAACTGGCCATTGTCTCTTATGACTGTTCTTGATGATCTCTTTGCTTGAATATACTTTGACAATATAAAGGGAAAATGTCAGGCTACTTTCAGGGGAAAAGGATTACAAACCACGTGGATTAATAATGTGTTCTTTGACCTCACTCCCATACAAGCAGACATTCATTCCAGTGAGTTTTTGTAGCTAATAGCAGTAGTAATGTCAGGACACACTTTACTATTGCAGAGTGATTACTCCATTTGTTATAAACCAAGCTGCAGAACAGTCCTCTGAGTTTTACCTAACACAGATATGCAGATCTACAGTGGAGCTACTGAACACAAGGTTTCTGCTGGGACACTTGAGATAGATAACCTGCTTTTATCTATCCAGGACGTATCAGGCAAAATGATGGCATATTATGCTTATTTTGAAATGACATTTTCGAGGGAATCTTTGACTGTTCATTCACTCCATCATAGCTGCTAGCCCATCTCAGAGGACACGATGCCATACATTTTGCTGCTGCAGGAATAATAGTAAACTACTTCTGAATTCAAGCCATACCTGGGAAGCAGACCCTCAAGCTCCTTATGGTTGTGTTAGATGAGGAGCATCATATTCTGCATAGTATGTGGGAGTGTAGGCAAGCAACTGTGCTTTTCAGTCAGTGTACTAAAAAGGAGCCGAAGTTCACTTTGAACTGAGAGACAGGGAATGGTGTCCTCCCAAAAGCACTGCGGAGATTTCCTACAGTGGGAGCAGTGAGGGCAGAAGGAAGATACTGCTACCTACTTTCCACACGGTCCTGAGAGTGGAGCAGTCAAAACTCATTCATTTTGCTTTTTTTTTTTTTTTTTTCAGTATAAGCTCTAGTTAAATTTCTGAAGACTGTCTAAATTTGTTTTTAATACCTCTTTGCTATAGCTTTTTTCATTGCACTTCCAGAAGCATTTCTCACATTCAGGAGTAATATTCGGTCGTATCTCTCTTTCCTTTTTCTTCTGATCTCTGACCTTCCCAGAATCTGATAGCCATCTTCATTACAGTCATTCTTTGCACTTTATTCTTGCTGTAAATACCCTGCAAACTGTTTTGCTTTGTTTTAAGCCACGTTCTCATCTCTGCCTTCTATTTCTTTGGTTGGATCTACTTCCTCTTTGTCAGACACACTCTTGTCCAATCTGTATTTCTTCTACTTTGTTTCTTCGGGTCTTTTCTGAACTGCTGAGGCAGCAGCCAACATGAAAATCCTCTCTAGTGCTGGGAAAGAGAGTTAACTGTGTTCTGTTGGTAGGGCTGTTGCATGTCTGCAGAGTCTGCCCTTAGGTATAATTAGTGGCAGCAGCCAGAGAGGATATTGTAAAGCCTTTACATGATTTATTGTATCTAAACCACTGTAAAGCCCATTGTATCTCAGAATGATGATAAAAGTAATCATGCCTCTTCAAGCCATAAAGGCTTGCAACAAAATACCTTTCTTTTCTGCAACTCAGTAGAAGCGATGTTTGGGAGAAACAATGCAACTTGATGTAGAAAAAGGATGTACTTGTGCTACTTATTTGCTTTCATGTCACTTAATGGCATCTACCAAAACTGAAGCACAAATTGCACACCCAAGAAAATAGGAGAACAAGAGAATACGTGAGGTCACAGATAGAACACAAATGCAATAAGAACTCTGACTATGTTACAGGAAGGTCAGACTTGCCTCATGTATTTGTCACAAAACCCAGAACACTGAACTATCAATCAGACATTCAGCTATGACTTCAGCAGAGAGCCACAATCAGTAACTCTCTTTATTGACCTCCTTAGGGTGAAAAGGGAGATGTGGGTGTGATGGGATTGCCAGGTACCAGAGGACCAATGGGCTCCAAGGTTTGTTAAGCAAATGCTGCATTTTCAGACGTTGGTTTCTAACGCTCTGCTGACAGCTGCTTCCCTCATAAATTTGCTGGAAAGCATTTATCAAGACATAGCTTTTTAAATACAGCTAGAGGTGCAAGTTCTCCTTCAAGCAAGGCTATGTTTTTTGGTTGGGCTTGGCTGCATTTTTGGCTTTTCATAAAAATGCTCTGGTGCAAGTTACTGCATAATGCGAAAATTTATTTTAAAAGCAAAACAAATATGTAACTGTCCCACTGGAATACTGCAGTTCTTCAGTATACCTCCACCATTAACTCATACCTGCAATGGTTTTCACCCACCTCAGAAGACTGGAGAACGTTTGTATCTTCTACTAAAGCTATGTGTATGTGTTGACATTTGGATAGTAAGCTCAGTTTGGTCCGGAGGGTCTGTTATCTGCACATCATTTTCTATAACATGGCTTCTGCTTTAACAAAATGTATGCCACAACGCTTTAAGGAACTTGATAAAAATTATGTATGTAGATTAGTCAGATGAAGCAATGGAAAGAACAGCTGGGCACAGCTAATTTGCTGTATTTTTCTTAAAGGGAAACTCAGCTTTATAGTAATCTCCGCTCAGATGAGGGCTTAAATGTAATTTAAGGACGTTCTACAGGGAGAAAGAAAAGAAGAGGATTATTTCTAAAATTAATTTAGATTATTAATCGTAGTTTCATTCACTTTCAGTTACATTTGATTTCCCTTGTTTTAGTTTTAAAAGCAATATTGAATTGGCTGGCTTTAACTGGCTTTTTCACCATAGCTTTTGGGCTGATTTGTCTTGCCTTTAATTCTTATTTCATAATTATTTTCAGTGCGCTTCCATAAGCTATAAATATAATTTTGCTGTTACAAGTAGATGCAATTAATTACTTGTGCTTCATTTCTTTTCTTCACTTTAAATCTGCAAGGTATGAATTTGCTTCTTTGGTAATCTTGAAAGTGAGAAGCATTAAAATATCTGTCATTCCCTTTAGGGTTTTCCAGGAACTAGAGGAGAAAAGGTCAGTGTAACAATAGAATAACATGTAATTTGCAATTGGGAACAGTTGTCTAAAACCAGTAACTAAAAATAAAGTCGAATTTTGATGGAGTGATGGCTTAAGGTCTCATTAAGAAATGCAAAGATGCAGTGAGAAAGGTGTATGGTCTTGTGACTTGGGGTGAGATGCTGAAGAAATGAGTCTTACACCCCGTTTTCTTGTGAACAAGTTACTACAGCGAGCCCCACTACAGTTTCCCCATCTCTAGCATGGGTATAATGATCCTTAATTGTTAATTGGGTTTATTTAGGCTACATATTCTTTGACGCAGGGATTATTTTTGTCATTCAGTGGGGTCTGAATTTCAATGAAGATAATTCGGGAAACAATTAAGTCTCAAGTACTGCATCAAAGGAAGCCCATATTTGAAGTAATTATCTGAGGAGAATAAGTGCCTTTTTCTACTAGTCTGACTCTTAATCCTATTGTAATGTCAATGAAGGTAATAAGGGAACATTTTAGGTTATCTACTGTGCACCTCACCTGAAGGTACTACTGCATTGTGCGCCATGACAAATAATGCCTCACATAGGATAAGTGTTTTTCATTTGCTCATGAAATGATAGTAAATATGCTGTTGCTACCCTGTTATCTCTCACCAGGGTTCCAGAGGGGACAGGGGTGACAAAGGAGTCAAAGGAGACCAGGTACTTTTCCAGATAGCTGTGAGTTTTAGCTGAATGAGCGCGTTAACACTGAGGTATTTCTGATAGCAAAAAAGAGGGGTGACATGGAAGCATGTTCCTGGGACGGTAAGAAGGCAGTGGTCCCACATGATGTGGTCCTCTGTGTCCATGTACCCCACCTACCCCAAGGCAAGTGGCACTTCTGACTTGTATAGAACAGAACAGTGATGGCTTGACAAATGTTTTTAGCTGGTGAGATGATACTACTGTAAGGAAAAAGAAAAAAGAAAAAAGAGAAAAAGAAGGAAAAGAAAAAGAAAAGAGAAAAAGAAAAATGAAAAGGGGGAAAAAAAAAGGAAGTCTGTTTGTGGGTTGGGAGGTCTTTAACAAAGAAAAGAAAAGCAAATTCCTTTTGATGTAAACGGAGAACTGCCATTCCCAAAGACAAACTGTGGGCATTGTCCAAGTGGCTGTGGACAGAAGCACAACTGGTATGGATTTGGCCAAGAAGCAGCAGGCTGTGGAGGATCAAACAAAGGATCAATGTTATTATACAAGGATCTTTATAGGAAAATCTTGTAAATCCAGAACAATTCTAATAATTCTACTGTCACTGCTACTGATGAATCACATTGTAGGATTATTTGTTTGTTTTTAACTGATACTAGAACATGGCACTTTTAATTTTTCCTTAAAGGCCTAAATTGGTGCTGCTTTGTCAAAGATCACTCCGATTATTTTGATGATTTTTTTCTTTTCACTTCGCAGGGAGAAACAGGCTCCCCCGGAATGCTGGGACAGAAAGTAAGTGGGCACAATATATTGGGGAATGGCAATAAGTGCTGGCAATAAATGGCTTTGGAGGCATTCTGGAAGGCATAAGGCATTGAAAGTCTTGCTTGACTCAATGATGAGCACTTCTTAGATGTGATCAAATTCTTTTTTTTTTTTTTTTCCTTTAGGAGAAAACCCAAGATTTATCTGCTTGTTTTTTCTCTTTTTTTTTCTCTTTTTCTTCACAGAATGTATGTTTAGTCACAATTTTCTTTCTATTTAACATAGTCAGGCACATGATATATATTCATGAGCAGCCTAATTGTTTGTTTGGGTTTTATTTTTCACTTATTTTTCTAATCCTGCAATTCCAAATATGCGTCTTAACAGCAAACATGATATTGGAGAGTTTTGCTAGTCTTCACCTCCCTTTTAGAATATTTCTGGTCTCCCATTCAGCTTCCTCTTTAAAGAGGAATCTTTCAAGGAAATTTTGATAAAACAGATGTTTTTGGCCTTACTCTTGTTTTAAAATATGTTGTGAATTTCCAAGAAAAATACGACGTCAACATAATTGTAAGAATTGCATGAACAAAAACAGCCATCTGCTGTGCCATAGAAGGCAAGTATGCTCTACTTATGTTCTTTTTCTTTCCCTCCTCACCCACCAAGGGAGAGATGGGCCCAAAGGGACAATCTGGAGCACCAGGACACAGAGGACCTATAGGAAGACCTGGAAAACGAGGCAAACAAGTAGGCCCTTGGTGTTTCCCCTTCAGTTCCCTGCATTTCTCAGTGTGTGTATGATGGTGGGGTATGACTGTGTGGTTTGGGTGGGCGCCTTGCTCTTCGTCCCACTGGCAGGACTGTAGCACCTCGCATGCATGTCCAAGTCTTGTCTTCCATGCTCAAATCCCTTGCTGTGCAGCATAGCTCAAGTAGCTTTTTGCCTAGTTTGATAACTAGCTCATTGAATACAACCAGAGCATACCTTGAACCTAAAGAGTAGATCCTTTGAATCCTAAAAATCACAGAGCTACACTCTGAATCCCATCTGATAACTGGAGAGTGGGACAAACTGGGTTTGTTCTGTCCACTGCATCCCATTTAGTTCTATGAGGCTTTGGCCAGGCTTGGTGCTGGTGACACAGACCATCTTGCAGAGCTGCAAGGCTTTGAAGATGTCTGAAAGAGTGCAAAGAATCAAAGCACTACAGCACCCCTTTTTCTCTCATTTAATACTAGAACAATATTTAATTGTTAGACAACGATATTTATGTGATACTTCTCACTGTAGTACAGCATGCCAGGGGTCTGTTCAGGAAGACATGCACTGACATTAAGGGGCAGTAATATTTTATGAAAGTGTCTTAGAGATGAAATGGTTGCACATGCTCCTTATTTGAGGATCAAAATAATTGTGTTGGCTGAACTGATTTTTTTAAACTTTCAGATTAATTGTAAGGATTGGAAATTGTGTGTTGGCTTCTCCAACACTGCATTTTCCAAGAGGGTAATAGTGTTAGTGATAGCTGCCTATTCAAGTCACCAGATAAACCTCTTGAATTTCATCTTTCCTTGTATATTTATTAGAGGCAATGACATTGTGGAGGAAAGGGGAGAGTAGACACAAAGTCCAACCTGATGCCAAGGAGAGTAGTCCCTTTACTACTCTGAACTGCCATCTGTGGAGTCTATTTTCTTTCCTCTGACAGGGCAGGGAACAGACTCCAGCTGTATTGACGCTGTTTTTAACATGTATCTGCTCAGATACTGGAGCTCGTAGATGCTGTGGTTTTATTTGCAGTCTGGTTATGCCCAGCATTGCAGACAGAGGCATAAGCTTGCTTTGCTGTTGGTGTAATGTTGTCAGCTTATATCTGAAGAGAAAGAAAACTCAATGTGGGGAAAAATAAAATTGAATGTTGGGTGCTAAGTCATCACATAAAGAAGATATGCGCAGTGTAAGTCTGTGCAATGTAAACTGTGCTCATCTCTTCCTCACACAAGGGATGTGCACAGAATATTGTTCTGTAGCATAAGGCAGAGAAAAGACAGAGTGCCTGCAGATCAACAGGAAAACAGTGCAGTGTCCCTTTTTTTCCAAGAGGACTTTATACGTGATCTTAGACATTTTGTCACATTACACAGTGTGTGGATCAAAAAGCAGTCACATAGGATGTCGTGGGTCAGGGCAGCAATCAGTGTGACTGAAAGAAATGTAGTCTTGACTGAAGTAGGGATTCATGGAGGCTTGGTTATACAACCCCTATCTGTCACCTTGAAAGCAATATCAGCATTGATCTTCTGCAGAAAAACAGGGCTTCTCCTTCTGTAATTAATGAACTATTTATTTCCTTTCTCCTCTTAAAAAAAAAAGTACAATAAAACCACAAAAAAACTTTTAAAAAACAAAACGCAAAACTGCAGGTAGCATTTTAAGGCTGTGTAGATCTGACTGCTGCCTTTAAGTGCTGTAGTTATCTGGCTGTTTGTTCAGCTGATGTTTTCCATCAACATGGAGCCATTTCCTGTCTCTTGATCCATCTGACATCTCCAGATGAAAGCAGCTAAATTAGGAAGGTGTCATTTCCACTTCCATTTTGAGATACGTCTTGATGATCGCATTCACTTCTTCAATTCTGCTGTGCCTCTGGGGCAAGTTCTTCCTAAATGGTGGCCAAGAGTTGGGAGCCACAGCCATCACAGCCTCACTGTCCCCAAACAATTCATAACACTCAAAGCTTCGTGACTTGAGAGTTGACTCCTGAGGAGCAAGTTTAGGATTTCCTTTGTGAAGGAGGAATGACTTAAACTTTTAGTCAAGATTACTTGGGAAAAAGGGAGAGGACTGTAAATATCAACTTTTTGAATGGTATGGTCACAAGTTCTTCAGTCTACCTATGCTAAGCAAGAGAGCATTAAGCAGGCATTCCTCCAAAACAGGAGTCACAGAGTTCAGCTAAATTTCAGGCAGCATATGTCAGAATAGCACTGGATTTCTCTGCTAGATTTTTACAGTGTGGGGAATAAGATTTCCCAATGTTTTCTTTGAGGGTTTCAAAGTCTTGGTCTGCCAGTTTTCTGTATTGTTGTTGCGTGATGTAAGAAGCAATTAGTGATCAACATTGCTGACATTCACATAAATCCTGGAATATTTTAATGGCACAGAGTTTATCTAATAGAATTAAACAAAGCAAATATTCAATTAGTTTTTTATGGGCCATAAAAAAAAAAAATAACCTTCCTCTGTTGAAATGGTGCAAGAGACATTCAGATGTATTCGTGGGATGCGGGATATTCTGTAACAACAAATTATTTTGGCATATATTACTATGTATGCTTCATTACTCTGAAATTAGCTATACAACTGCCCATCATCTGTCCTTGAATGAACATTAACTCAAAATCACTCTGTTGAAGGAATTAATCTCATTGCCATTGAAAGGAGTATAGCACAGCACATTTTTGTTTTACTAAATGATACGCTGTTACATAAGAATAAAATCAGTTATCTCAGCTTTAAGCTATGTAACACACTTCTGAAATATAAAGCTGAGAAATGCAAGCCTCGGAGAGAATATGAGCAGGAAGATAAATATAGTTATTTTTAATAAGTGTCACCATATTAAATTCTGGAGCAAAAATAGGCAGGTGTTGAATAGGTCTAGGGTAAAACTTTCAAATGCCTCATGGTATGGCTACACAAACAAGCTCCCCTGAGGCAAATTAGGGCTGATTTTACAGAATATTACATTATTGTGTGGTAACTCTATAAACTTGTCTTCTATAGATAATTTTACAGCATTTTGACTGAGTGATAAGGCTCCAGAGCAACATCATTTGTCAGCGTACAGCTGGGAAGTCACTTTGTGCTAGCTTACACTTTGCAAAAGCAATCCCTTGCTTGCCTTGCAGTGATTTGTTAACAAAGGTATATTCACAGCAACAGCCAAGGGGATACATGAATTAAGGTTCTAAAGTACTTCTGAAAATACTGTGCGTCTCCAAGTAATTAGTGTTCTTCTGAAGATCCATGCCTTAAGACTGGGAAATGTCACTGTAGAAGCCCTTGTGGACTCCTTATTTAATTTTCTCTTTCTGAAGGTGCAGTGAATCAATTTCTTAGTCTACTCTGCAAACTCAGCCTATGCCCCTGAAGTCAGAGCCACTTACCAAGGATTTCAGCTCCACCAGCCCCTTGTCTCTGAGCTGCAATGCCTCCTAGGGAATGACAGGGATAAAAAGGCATCCTTGAAGGAAAGCCCCTGAATGACTGAAATAAGATCAGGGTGATCCCTGACTGCACACCGAGCAGATCTGCTGGTACTTTTCACTTTCAGAAGGAGAAGTCCTGCCTGGACCCAAGTAGAAGAGGACGACACCTCTCTTCTCTGGAATGATGGCTATGAAGTTCATTATGTATGCTCCTATTGGCAGATGCATTGGCTTTCTTGAAAGGGAAGCCAGTGCAGGCTGGGGGAACTTATGTGACATTAATTGCTTAGGAAATAAATGAATGTCTCCTCTTTCTTAGGGGCAAAAGGGAGACATTGGACCTGTGGGTATCATGGGCCCACCTGGAAGGCCTGGTCCTTCTGGCCAGCCAGGCCCCCCTGGACCTTCAGGATTAGGTAAGTGGGGATCAGGCCATCTTATGCAGTGTCCATCCTCCCCACCCCTCCCGACTCAATGCATATGCGTATGTAGCCTCTACAAAAAATGATCCACCAACAGTAAGGACAGTTTTCTCTGCAAGGCACATCATGCCTTTGCTATCCATTATAAGGGCTTTAAATCTGACTCTAATGCCTACATTGTGACTTTTGATGCCTCAAATAAAACCAAAAACCTGGCCTAGATGGTTCATGTGGAATTTTGGCAGATGGGGATGATGAAAAGCTATCCGGCAGCCTTGAAGGGACTGGCTGATCTCTATCATCAAAGGTCTGCTGCTTCTCTAGATGTCCTGGCTTACAGTGAAAAATCGAGATTTCTAATCAGCCAGGACAAATTTACCCTGTACAGCTCTGTACAAGTAAAGTAGGTGAGACTCAAGAGAAGGACTGAGGTAAGAGTTAAAGGAAAAACCGATGATAAAAATATCTCTTTTTAATAAGTGCTGTGGATGTATGCTGTCTTCATTTCTGCGTATTGTGGAAATCATAAGAAAAGCTCATAGTTGATTATTGTACAACTTCAAAACTATGTTCACAGAAACTCTGAGCAGCTTGCTTTTTCTTGTGAGACCAAGAATACACATGAAGGATTGTACACAAAATATTCAGTGAAAATGGAAGGGTTTTCCCAACCTGCATATATGCTCAAGTGTTGGTAAAGAAAGGCAAGCTCTGCTGGAAACAGCTGTTGTCACAAACGGACAAAAGCAGTTTGTACCTCGGCAATTTGATGTCTTC
Organism: Lagopus leucura; assembly: GCF_019238085.1. Taxonomy (NCBI): domain Eukaryota; kingdom Metazoa; phylum Chordata; class Aves; order Galliformes; family Phasianidae; genus Lagopus; species Lagopus leucura. The sequence goes on from NW_024962334.1 coordinate 17,678,734, forward strand.
TTTCCATTTTCTTTTCCCTTTTTCTTCTCTTGCTCACAACAGTGGACAGAAATTCTCTTCCAAATGGTACTAATGGAAATGGTACATCTTTGAAGCTGAGGCTGCTTCAACATCTACACATCTCTTGTCTCTCAGTACAAAATATCTTTAACCTGAGTAATTCAGCTGGAAGTTTTCAGAGGACAGAATTTTACCATGCTGATGGGAAGGAGGCCAGGATCTTGAGATTGCTTTTAAAAGGATTTATTGCATCCCCAGAAAGTTTATGTATCAGGCTTGTTGGTCTTTTCCCTCTAGAATATAAATTCTTGTCCTAAATGACCTTCCTGTAATAATATCACTGCTTGCAATATGAACATGTTGGCTCATATTTAATTCTGCAGAGCACTACATCCTTCCCAGAGTTTGAAAGTCAAAAAGCAGTTGGTTTTTATGTATTTATTTGTAGCACTCCTTTGTTTATTGTTGGGTTTTCCTGTACAAAAACCTTTGAAACAACACTATTGAAGTGTCCACAATGTGTTGTGGACATCTACAGAGACTGACTTAATGTCAGTCTTACCAAACTCACCACAAAGCTGTTCTGACCAGGCTGATTTTTGCCTGGAAATCTTAAGCAAATGGCAATTCTCTTTCTCCAAAATAGTGGTTAAAGTGTGATCTGAAAGATGATTGTGGCACAAATTCTGTTCTTTCTTCTGAAGTGCTGGAATTGGTGATCCTGGAAACTACTTCCTTCCATTCTCAGTATTGTTTGTGGGAGAAACAAAACTCAAAACTTATGTGAACACATACATCCACCTGACCATACTTTTCCCACTAAGGCTGTGTTTGGGTTTTGTTTGTTAATTTCGTAACAGTGCAACAGAGTTTTTTGCTTCCTAGGGCAATTTGCAATAGGACCAAAAGGGGAAAGAGGACTTCCAGGACCTCCAGGAAGATGCCACTGCAGACCCCCACAACACGTGAATAATCCACCATATGAGGAGTCTGTGTTTGGACACAGGTATCCAAAAGTCCCTGCGGTAAGCAGATTTCTGGGAGAGGATGTGAATGGTTCTCAACATGCTTTTATTATAAGAATCATTGTATTAACTACTACGTTGGATGTAACAGGAAGATGGCCGTATTTGGGCAATGCATTACGTCCAGCACCCGATCAATCTGTGCTCAAGTATGTGGTCTCTCAACCAATCTGAGGGTTATGTTGTGGAGGTGCTGAAATGCAGCAGTTTCAAACCACCAGTAATACGGCACCTTAGTAGAATCCTTTCTCTTAGTGTAAGGATGCTCTTTTCTTACTGCACACACAATCTGTTCTTTTTATTTCAGTCAACTGCAGTATATTTCAGATTGGCTGGTGAAGGAAGCATCTACTTCTTGCTTACTTATCATATTTTCTTCTACACAGACAGTGATTTCAGAGTTGAATACTGGGGTTGAACATTTCACATGTACAACAGAACTGTCCCCCAAAATACAAAACCTCCACCTTGAAACAAAAAGAGAGTCAGACTTCTGAGTGCTGGCTATGGGCATGCACTTACAGAGATAATTTCAGTTGCTAGCCTTCTTGAAGGAATTCTACAAGCGAATTGCAGAAGGTAATATAAAGGATAAGTCACTGTTAAAAAGTGACGTAGCAGTTTTCCATCTCTGATATCTTTAGGCTTTGCAAATAGCATTTCTTAAGTTCTTTACTAGGAGAGTGGTTAGGCCCTGGAACGGGCTGCCCAGGGAGGTTGTGGATGCCCCGTCCTTGGACGTGTTCAAGGCCAGGTTGGACGGGGTCCTGGGCAACCTGATCTAAATGCGTATGTTTGGTGGCCCTGCCAGGCAGGGGGGTTGGAACTACATGATCCTTGAGGTCCCTTCCAACCCGGGTGATTCTGTGATTCTGTGATTCTGTGATTTCTGGACTTTTCCTTCAGCTGGGCCTTGATTTTTCTATTTTGTGCACTGTAGCACTTAATTAGCAACGAAATGCCACCTTTCTGCTGCTGCTATGCACAGGCACAGCCCTGCCACTCAAGCAAGTGGCAATCGCCCGTTGTCTTGTCTCTGAACGTGCAGTGATTAGCTCTGTTAACTTTCCCATCCCTCATGTTTCCAGAGCTTTCTGTGTGAAAGGGACATGACGACCATACACCGTTCCTTTAACCAGGTCATTGAGCTGAATCTTCTGCATAAGTGTGCTGCAAGTCTTGTCAGCTGCTTACTCGTCCCTATTGCACTGCAAAAAATGGCAGTAGAAGAAAGTGCATGAAATCAAGGTGCATACTGCATCATGCAATATTGCAAAAAAAAAAAAAGTGATATAGTTCATGGGGAGCTCCTAGGCTAAAGAATAAGGCTCACAATGTTATGTGTCATTCTTATCGCCCTTCTTCTTCACCAGGCACTGTTTAAGAGTAGAGCTTAAAAGAGCATAGCTACCTTGAATATAAGTAACCCACATTATATACACCCTCACACATGATAACCAAGTGCCATTTCTCTTGAGGGACGGCAAAGAGAAAAGCCAGCTCAGAAACCCTCCTTGTGCCACTTGCAGACTGCAGTCAGGGTTGCTATAGCTGCATGTGGGAAGATGCAGAGAAGGTCCTCCATCCTTCTGCACATCCCCAGAACAGCCACCCACTTGCCCATCAGTGCTACACTGCTTGGGGTGAGGGTAGGAAACAAAGGACTGCTTTTCTGTCACTGGCTGTGATTCAGTCAGGTTTTTTAATTCTTTGCATTTTCAAAGGGCAATATCTATAAGAGATTTTCAGAGGGCACAATCCGTTATTGATTTCCAGAGAAACTACAGCTCTGAGGCTGGGACTTCAGTTCCTGGACCAGCTACAGAATTGGTTCTTTGCTGGCTCTTTATTTCTTTGCTCTCTTTCATTCTAGCTGAAGGCACTTTTATTCAATTGGCCTTTGTCGGGGGCTATGGGAATATTCTGCTATGCAAAAACTTCTGGGTAATTTGTTTTAAAAAGAGCCAGTTCTGATTATGCTGGTGGGAATCAGGCTTTGACCCAAATCTACTTGCCTTGAATCATTCAATTTGTTTTTTCTTAATTAAAAAATGGTTTGAATCTTACTAAAATAAATTTGATTAAGCTTCCAAGGGAAGCAGTTATTTTCTAATGCCCCTTATAGCAAATTTTGGTAAATGAGACATGAAAGCAATTTGCGAAAAGAGCAGCTTGTCCTAATTCTCTCAATTTGTTACTAGTATTTTTTTGTTTAACAGAAGACTTGAGTTTAGACTGAAGTATGTGCATGTAAAGAAACACAAATTTCAATGCTCATGAAGTCTAAAGTACAAAGTAGAAAAAGATAAGTGAAGGTTGCACTAAGCAGTGCTTTATTTTATTCACAGCCATAAACGAGCCTAAGAATTATACACAAACCTAGAAAGAATACTTATGCACATATGGATTTTGCAATTGTGCCAGCATCTAACTACTGGAACATCTGAAACTGTTCTCAGCAGTGACTGTTCGCATTGTTTGATGAGTGTTTGCATGGTCATTATCTGTGGGTGCGTAAGAGTTGGGGTCTCTGGAGCTTAGCTGGGTACTCAGGAGAGACCATGAGCTTTTGAAGACTCATGTCTCTTACCAATTGCAAAGCAGCATCTTACATATGTACATTCTCACCCAGAGCTGGCCTGCTATTCTGTTTCAGAAAGCAAACTCTTTTTCTGTGCAATTCTTCATATATTTGCAGATACATAATTCTGTCTGCAAAACTGGATTCCATGACAATTCAAAACACTTCTCAAGGCGGTTACCAATCACCTCTTTTTCTGTGCCCCAGATTTTTGTGGTGAATAATCAAGAAGAATTGGACCGGTTACACACTGAAAATGCCTTAGCTTTTAGAAGAGACCAGAGATCTTTGTATTTCAAGGATACCTTTGGATGGCTCCCAGTCCAGGTGAAAATATGACTGTGGTTTCAGAAAACTTGTGAGTGTATGTTTCATTTTTAAATACAGCATGTATATTATCATACAGAATCACTCAAGTGAATGAGGAAAAATCTTATTTTTCAGCATTATCGACACTGCATCTAATTCTGTGGGTTTTGTTCACAGGAGTCTTCGTTACTTACCAGTGCTGTAGGTTTTGCTGACCTTTCTCTGAACCAGCTGCTGAACCAGCCAGCTGGGACTGAGTTTGGGTAATCACAATTGTAACAAACAGTTTTGATTTAACACAGAATAAGGCAAAACTCAGCAGGGATAAGAGTTGTGGGAAGACACAAACCCTGCAAATCAAAATCATGTATTTTCTTACTGCTTCAAGGAGCTAAGTACCACTGAAATCAATGACAGGATCCTTATTTTTTCCACTGGGCTTTGAATCAAATTCTGTACAAACCCTGTTTCCCATTACATAGTGGGATATGGAAACAGGTTTTTGGTACCCACCTTCCACATCTCTATTTGTTGAGCCCTGCTGCTGGTATTCCTACACGGTAATCTCAGTGTGTTTTTTTTTGTCCAGCTCACCCCTTTCTACCCTGTGGATTACCGTGTTGAGGTTGGCAGTACGTGTGGAGATGGGATCGTTCAGGATGGGGAAGAGTGTGACGACGGCAACACGGTCGTGACGGATGACTGCATAAGTAAGTGGGAAGCAGCCTCTTTCTACATGGAAGGCACAGTAGTTGTTTCTGTGGAATAACATGCACAATGGCCACAACACCAAAATCAAGATCTTTCATGTACATGGATGCCACACGCAGGCAGAAGTCAGAGGTGATGCCAAACGTTTCCCATGTATCCTCATTGAGAACCATGTCCCTGACTACAGAGGTATTTGGCACCAGAGCAAAGCCCTTGCATTCCAGGGACTGGATCCAGCCATTGTTTTACACACAGACCTTCAATGGGACGGGTGTCTTTTTGACCACAAGATGTGGTACCTTTGCAGCATACACAAGACCCCTTTGAATAAGCATGTGCTCTGGCTCCTTCCATCACTTTCAGCCCACTGCCATTACTTAGCTTTACACTACATTTGATTCCTGTCTAGCTGATCTTTGTGCTTCCCTGGCTCTGGACAGCGAAGGCAAGGAGTGCAGAATATAAGCCTGGCACACAAAGAGCTATCACAGCCTTCACATCCACCCTTGCTTTCACTGCTTGGCTCCTTCCCCAGAATGCAGATGTATAAATGCCCCTCCAAGCTTGCCTGCCTACAGAGCAATCCAGTGAGACTGAGTTTTCCAGGCTCCAAGCATGAGAAAATGATTTAATTAGAATTTGCAGTCTGCCATGGGGAACAAACATGTAGGACAAATAGTGCTCATTAGCTCTAGTGCCTGTGAAATTGCACATTGTGCATCTGGAAGCCCATCATGTTGCTGTGTGCTATGCACTGGGCAGAGTCCGTAGCGGCCTGGCAGTACACAAACTTCTGACGCTGATGTGACCTGGAAAGTTTTAATTGAATTATAAAGTCATAGGATTATCAAGACTGGAAAAGACCTTCAAGATCGCCAAGTCTAATAATTAACTTGACCTACTGAGTCACATTACTATACCATGTTACTTAATGTCACAGATTACTTGAATATCAGCACATCATCATCTTTCTGATCTCGTAACTGTATCAAAAGAGGTTAAAAAATGCTAAGTGGACTTGATTGTAAAATCTGCTCATTGTTTTTAGAAGCATTTTCCAATTATTAAAATACAGCCCACAGATTACGGTGCCTATGTACCAGACAGGCTCACCCCAAAGTGTCTTAGTTTATGCTTTACCCTAAATCTAGCACCACTTGCCTCTCCAAAATCCATTACATATGGAGTGTGACAAAGGTATTTCCTTCTATGTTTTTCACTAGGATGTCGCCGTGCTTACTGCGGAGATGGCTACAGACATGAAGGGGTGGAAGACTGTGATGGAAAGGATTTTGGATATCTGACATGTAAAACATATCTCCCTGGGTATGTGTGAACTGTCTTCCCTTTTGTTATTTTCTTCTTTGCCTTCAGCATTAAAAGAAAAGAGGATCACCCACATAAACCTTGTTCCTCTGGGACCACAGCAGGTAGTGAGAGAGACAGAGCCTATCACCTTATTTTTGTTATGTTAAGTCTATATTTCATTTCTCAGTTATAAGTACTTGCTTACATAGTGAATGATTATACAGATATATGTTTACCCATTGTTTTCAAAGATTTATTTATTTGGTATCTTTATTATTGCATTAATACTCACCCTTAACGTACTAAGGGCAGGATACACCATGATGAAGAGATGATCATGTTGAAGGAAAGAAAACCAACCAACCAAACCACAGCCTCCAAATAACCTCCTGTACTTTTAATGAGTTCTCTAGAAGTATTTTTGTTTCTGAAACAACTATTCATCTATCAGCCTTTTTAAAAACCAGGAAATTCACTCAGAAGACGGGGTATACATCTGCTTAGCAACACCCTTCCTTTCAAACATCTGTGCACTGTTGACTTGCCTCCTCTGCCTTTGTTCAAGCAGCCTCCTCTGGTGAGCATTTTGCCTCAAGCAGCAGCACCTCTATTTAACTGTCAGGTATTGTTACCCGATAACAGGAAACATTTAATTTGCAAATGAAATTATGTGCAGAGCCTTCATCATTCATGGAAGAATAATGTGCTAATTGACAGGAATAAGAAACCACAGGACATCTTTGTAAAGCAAGTGCTGTGCTAATCCTTCCATTGCAGTTGTTGGAGCATGCCTGGAGTAAGAGATTACTAAAATTGAGACTAGTAAACCTGACAGCCCAAAACATTTTAAAGAGCTCCATTTAGATCCTTTATCTTTGTGTTTGCAGTCTGTAGGTTACTTGCTTAATCAAAGAAAGAGCTGTGACTCATCAGTAAAATGAGGTGAATACATGAGCTTGGCACTGCAACAGAAGCTTCACCCTCTTCTCCAACACCTCTTCTGCAACTGATTTTCCCATTATCTGTACTTTTTCCAGTCCCAAGTCCCTCCTCACATTTCATAGATCTTCTCTTCAAATTTTTGTTCTGTTTCTGAGTAAGTGGTTTATCCAAGGACACATTTCAAAGGACTGGTGCATTTACTACAGTCTGTGGATTATCTGATGAATGAGTTATTCACTTGCACTCATAGCAATATGTATGGGAGCTGTTGAGTCACAGCCTGAACCTCTGATTGACCACCTGAGGCGAGCACTGAGTCAGCCATGGAGCACAGGTGAAGGCGATTCAGCTGTGTGACCAGAAGGGGTGGAGCCTGGCTGCACCTCTCCTAGACCCCATTTAAGGGCTGACTGCCACTAGGAAGGATCTCTTTCTGGAGATCCCTCCTCTGTGGAGTCTTTCCTGTGAATCTAGATTTTGGATACAGGTGAGCACTGCTTCCCTGTTTGTTTCTTTTCCTATTTTCACCACAATAATCTTTCCAGCTGTAACACAATAAAAACTCAGCAAAAATGTTTTTTTTATGTCATTAGCATCACTGGTCGGATGTTCAGTAGGTAGTCACGGCAGCTCAGTGTAAGCAAGCAGAAAGACAAAATCAAAAATGTTTTCTCTCATTTTGTAAAGGCCCTTTGAAAGGCCTTCTTTTAGTTTAAAGGTATACATCTGTTGCTATGAAAAATAAGTTAAAGGATGGGTGCAGTCATGCCTGCTGGAGCCATTGGAAGTAACTGGAAAAACACTTAACTTGGGTTCTCAGTTATTTAGTTATGCTTTTCCTGTAAGTGAGTCCCAAGGGCTTCCTCCACCTACACACGAGTGTTTGTTTTAATTCTGATAATTGGTTTTGTCGTTTGTTTGTTTGTTTGTTTTAATTCTAGTAATTGACGATTAAGACTTTATTCATAGTGACAAGGGGGAGCACAGCAGAGAGCCTCAGGAAATCGCTTTCATCTTTTCATTGCCAGATGTCACTGCACTTGGTGTTTTCTGATGTTCTTGAGTTCTTACAGAGAGCTGCACACAGAGAACACGTGATGTGAGCTCCAGCATGTTTTGAAACTGAGATATTCTCTTTTATTTTAGGTCTTACGGAAAATTGCGATGCACTTCTTACTGCTACATTGACTCTACACAGTGCCGATACTTCACATGAGGGGAGCAGAGAAGGGCAGCATCCCACACGTCGTGGGGTGCGAGGTGCTATGCTGTTGTCTAGCTGAGAAGGTCTGGGATTTAAAAAAGAAAAAAAGAAAAAAAAAAAAAAGAAGAAAAAAGAAAAAAAGCCATCTCTGTGAAAACAAACAGACTTCGTGCTTCTGATGGCCATTTTGAGATGTTTGTCTTTTTTTTTTTTTTAATTAATTAAGCCAGATTCTGAAAAACTAGGACCACTGTATCCTGTCTTAATAGATAAACAGTGTTTGCCAGTAAGACTCGTGGGCTGCGTGTGGGGACTTCTCTGTCACAAATGCTACAGGAAACCAAATGCCACTAACCAGGAATACTGTGTACAAGACAACATTACCTCGGCTTAGCACTGTTCAGCCTAAATTAAGTTCTTCAGGGTTTTTGTTTTTCAGCTTTTTCAGCATAAACACAAAGCATGTGTTGGACACAGTGTTTATGGAGACTTTCTCTTTTATTACAATGTGAACTTCCTTCATGTTGTCTCCAGGGGGGTGTGATGGTGGCTTCAGCAGCATTGTGGTTAGCTGCACACCTTTGTGGCTGAGAGGAGCAGGGACCTTCCTGCAAATGCTTTAAAGATCAGCAGATGAGGCAAAAAAAAACTCCAGGAAAATGGTTGGCTATCACACCAAGCCACAGGCCACGAAGGCCAAAGGGGACAACCAAATGGTGATGCAGCCAAGGTGCTCTCACTCCAAGGAGGACATCAGGCTGGGAGCAAAGATGCAGGATGAGCTGATTTCACTTTTCTCCTTTGCCAAGCCAGCTGCCTTCTGTGTGAGCCCAACAGGACTGCGGAAGTGCTGGGTCAGCAAGGCTGCCACCTGGAACCTCAATGCAGCCAGCCTGCACTCTGGTCATGGTGCTGGAAGGCCTTGTTCTTCTCTCATGGTCTACCCAGACTCCATCCTTCCACGATGGCTGTACCCATCCTGTGTACCGACTCCTCTGGCCTGCTCTCCTGCTCCTGTTGTGCTTGGAGCACGCTGCAATGTGCCGCCTCACTTTTGTATCCCTGTGACACCAATCCTGGCCTAATGTGCTTGTGGGTGCTCATTCATGCTGTATGATGTACGTATATCTCTGTTTTTCAGGACATTTGGTCAATTCTGCTAGCTCTGATAGGAGTCAGGGTAATTACCTACTTATTTATTAGCACGCATTCAAGAACAGATTTCATAGGGGAAGCATATTTAATACTGTATATGCAAAAGAGTTCATAACAGAAGAAAATGGTACAAAGATGTGTGGAGTTCAGGACTAAGAGCTCAAACCAAGGTGTGATTTTTTTTTTCATGCAGGCCACTCTTTGCTGCTTTGCTGTAAATGCTGTACTTGAATGTTTCAAGTGTGTGAGTTGCTTGTCACAATAGGAGCACCACAGCAGCTGCACTTACTTGGTTACCTCTTAAAGGTTGAATAAAGGGTGGATAATGCATTAAAGCAAGCAGGAATATATGCAACTTCTACCACTTGTATAGGAGACACTTGTATAGGAGACTTTAGCTCTGCATGTCCAAAGTAATACTGGAAATCGTCAATTAAAAGCTAAATAAAATTAATGTATTTTACTGCTATTGCTTACCTGGGCTGCTTGTGCTGTGAAGCTCAACCACCAACAGCTGTAGCCTGTTTCAACAGTTCAAAGCCTTTCTTCTCATTGCCTTATTATTATTTTTTATTTAAACAGAGGTCTTAATAAAAGGTCAAAGAACCAAAGGGGTGAGGAACTTGCCATAAGCTCTGGCAATCTGTGCACTAGGGTAGCTGCCTTGTAACATCCCATACTGGTGCAAAGGAATGGGTTTCAGCTGGTGGGATCCAGCACTTTCTCTATGGAGTCCATCTCCACTTGCAGACCCCGCGAGGCTGGAGCCCTTGAGAAATTTGGAAGTCTCAGTGGCCTTTCGCTTTCAGCTTTAAGTCCTGTTGTTTTTAAAATCTCCTACCTCCAAAGGACATTATAAAGCCAAAGTGCACCAAGGGCAGGAAAAGAAAAACAAGTCATGATCTCACACGTCAAATTGTAGTGTGCTGCACATAGAAAAGAAGTACAGCATCAGCCTGGTCAGAAAATGAAGCATGGATTTCAGAAGGACTGTATTAATACAGCACAAAAAGTTCAATATCTTAACAAAAAGAAGTGCAAGTTGGAAGGGAAAAAAAAATAAAAGTCATGGAACAAGTTTCTTACTGACATTATCATCTTGTGTAAACCATCATAAAAAACATTTGAGGAGGTGTTAAGTATTCATGTTATAAAAGACTGCAAATACTTTCCTCCTTAATTCGGACGTATCTATTATTAATTGAGGATTCATCAGCTGGATGGTGCCTGGAATGCTATGATTTATCTTCCCTCCTTCCGTGAGTTTCCTAATGCATTGTGCCAACTGTGGCTCAAAAGCAGATTGAGGTACTTCAGTTCCTCAGCCTTTTGTAGCAGCAAATGCCTGTGGGAAAGGTTTCTAATCGTTAGTGTGCAGCTGTAGATGAACACAATTAGTATAAGCTTACATCATACACTGTATTTAATGTACACTAAAAAAGCCAGCTTGCACTTACTATGTGATTAAATATGTGTAGTTATCTACTGCATGTATTAACAGCTTATGTCAATAAATCATGCTACCTTCGTTCTGGCATTTTCTTGATTTTGCTTATATCTGGCTTTCAAAACACAGCTTGCAGGTGCCTAGCTGTGTGCAAGCTGGGGCTGTGTGTACTGAGAACTGATGTCATCCTGAGCATGGGGAGAACAAAGCAAAGTCCCAGCACGTGCTCCTTCATGGATAATATCCAATGCATGTGGAAGGCATGAGCCTGGAGATGGGGAGCCAGGCTAAAGTGCACTACAGAAGCACAGTCCTGGAAATCACATTAGTAGCTGCTTCCCTCTCCCCTGCAACTCACGTCTTGGAGCTTAAAAAGCATTGAGTCACAGCTCCATCCTTCCAGCACTCTTAATCAGCCCTGGCAGTGTCCTGTGCGGCTGACAGAGGGTCCTTGTCAGATGGTGGGTTTCAGTGGTTCTGCTGCTGGCACACACAGGCTATGAGAGACATTGAAAACAGGGTTACCCATTGATCTCTGTGGGCTTGCTTCGTGCTGGGACTTTCGGAGCAGTACAGCTTCTGGCGTGAAATACTGTGGGATTACAGCATCTAAATAAAGCCACGGATCTGTACCTGCTCTGCCCAGGGATGAGCAGGCTTTGCTTTGGACTGCCTGTCACTGAGCTGCTGCTGGGCTGACCTACAGACGTCCAGTATTTAATCCTCCGTTCTGTGTGCACAGGGGGTTTGGCTGAGGGTTTCCCAGGACAAAGAGGAGTGGGCAGCAACACCTGGAGCAGTAGCTGCAAGCCCGGTTTTATGGCTGGCTGGTTGTCATAATTTGGCTTCCTGGCAGCCTGATGAAGCTTCAATAGGCTCCTGAGGCACAGTGGGAAACAGGTGCCATGTGGCGAGTGCCATGGTGAAGGAACTTTGGATAAATGTCGAAGGGCTGCCCCTGCATTTTGTAGCTGTAACATCCACGTTGGAGTCAGGGCTACAAGCAAGCAGCCACAGGCAGCAACCCCAAGAGGCAGAGGGGCTCCAGCTGAGGAGAAAGGAGCTGAAAACCAAGGCTGCCTTGGTTTAAGTGTGGGCTGAGGGCTTGGTAGAGCAAAGCCCAGAGCTCCTCAGGGAAAAGGCTAGCCAGTCCCAGGTGTCACAAGGCAGCTAGCAGTACATCGACAGTAGGGTTTCAGCAGTGCCAAACAGCATGGTGACATTGAATTCTCCTCCCTGCCTGGCACATCCATGCTCAAGTTTCACAGCAGAACAACCTGTACTGCACAGCATAGGCACCCGAGGGCTGAAAACATTGTGATTTTTATCATACAAAGAGCCCATGTGTAACATCAGCACTTTGGAGTGGAGTGGAAGGCACTCCCACTGCCTACAGTTCAGCTGGACATGGGCACTGAGGCTAAAGGACAATGTGCCCAACCGCCCTCATTTATGCAGATGATCAGCTCTATGTGACATTTATGTAGGGACGTGAACCATGGCAGTTCATCAGACTGTCCCTTGGCGTCAAGAAACTGAATTCCAAGGCAAAAGCCTCACAGTGCAGGACACACTCACCAGCTGGTCAGGGAATATACAAAAATGACTTGATTTCCTAACGCTTAAGGCTCAAGAAAATGTAAGTTTATATTTAATTACCTTTTCAGAGGAGGGCCTACCTTTCAGAAGGAGCAGTAGCTTGGATGTGCCAGCTTCAAGTAGATCAGTGTAAGAAAACAACATACCAGATGGAGAAGCTTTTTGGCTGGCTGAGAAGAAGCTGTCCCAGATTCTTCACAACAGCCAGGGTTGTCCCCATCTTTCACTATGGGGCTGTTTGGAGACTCCTGCCCAAGGTGACCAAAAAAGCATGAAGTGGGCAAACCCAGCAGTGGCTATTTACACATCAACAGCATTATGTCTATTTAAGGAGAGAGAACATGAATCTTTGAAAGATTAAGCATTGAATTAAATTGAGGAAAATCAGTAGTGAAATGGCAGGAGTCAATAGGTGATTGGAAGCTCAGCTGTCCCCAAGGAAGGGGACAAGGCCCCTTACCACCCTGCCGCATGAACGTTTTGTTGCCCACACAAAGCCTTCTGTTCTGTAGCTCTGGGCAACGTACTCATCACACAGTGTGGGATGCAGCGTGTTGGCCAGCACTGAATCCCTGAGCTGAGGTTCGAGTTTCAGGTGGTGCTGAAGGCACAGGGCTCCCTCGCGCCTGGTACCAGCTGCCAAGCAAGAAAGTAAGTGGAAAAGTGTGACCTATAGGAAACTATGAGAGGCACGCCTGTCTCTGTAGGCTACAGATGAGCTGACGATACCAATGCTGGAAACAGATGCTAAATTAATTGGAAATTATTTTGGCAGAAAGCCATTACTGGAGCAGGAGGGTGTCAGGTCATGACTCTTTGACTCCATGTCTTGTTGGCTGATGGCTCTGGAAGGATGCAAGGATCACCAATTTCAGCTCCTCCTGCTGCAGGCAAAGTATTGGTATCAATGGTCACCCCTTGCTCTAGTGGTGGTTAAATAGCGAATGATCTTTGGAAGAATTTTACCAAACCTTGAAACCAGAAACGGCAAATATGGGCTAGTAGAAGGTGAAGGTTAGGGAAGTGCAAAAATGCAATGAAACCTGGAAAAGCCTTCTTCTCTAATGTGCAAAGTCAGGGGTCAAGCCTGTGCTGCCATAGAACAGCTTGGGTAGGAAGGGATATTAAAGCCCACTCAGTTCCAACCCCTGCTAGGGGCAGGGCTGCCACTCACCAGCTCAGGCTGCCAAGGGCCCCATCCAACCTGGCCTTGAGTGCCCTCAGGGGCAGGACATCCACAGCTTCTCTGGCCACTGTTCCACCACAGACAGAAAAGGAAAGCTGGAAGCTTTCTAAGGCTGATGGATTTTTTCTCCCCTTGTCAACACACAAGAAACTCAAATCTGTTTTAGACCAAAAAGAAAATGGATAAATGTTTGTTAATTAATGTTTAAAAATGTAAAAAAAGTAAAAAATGTTTGTAAATTCCTGTAGGGACAGGAATTTAACAGGCCTTCTGTCAAGATATATTTGGGTCAATGTACTGACATATAAGAAAAAATACACAGTAACTTTGTTGACTAAACTTCTAGACAAACACACAGGCTTTGTTTCACTAATGACTGGAATAAAACTTTCCTCCTTGAGGCTCTGATTCAGAGAACAGCTTTGTGCAAACACATTGAACTTGTATTGAAAACCTGTGCTCTGTCGTGATTGATTGTATCACAGCATTACAGACCCTTACGCTGCATTTCAGCAGCTCTGCCTTGCCTGTGGGCCAACATGATTGCATGTCAGTCCCACACTTCTGCACTGCAGTGGGGTTTCCAAAAGAAAACAACTCGGTAAAAGTTTCACACTGGCAGCACTGGTCACAACTTCAGTGCTGTGAGCTTGCATTGCTGTTCTTTCCTCAAATTCAGATAGTTTTTTACTGTTTTTCTCTCTGGTAGGAGATTATTCCACTATCTTCTGGTCACTGCTGATATGTCTTCTTTAAGCTTCCTATTTAAACAGCAGCACCTGTGTGTTCCTACAAGTCCAATACATTCAGCACACCACCACTTCATATTTGGAGCCACAGATCTGGATTCCTGCAGAGACAAGAAAGCCCATGACCTTTACTTATGAACATGACAAATTCTGTCAAAGCTTTAGCTGGAGCTCTTTCTGCAGCTCATATGGGACCCTGTAGTGGCAACAGATTTGCTTACTTTAACCGAAAGAAACTGTGGAGAAATGCTTGCCCGTGAGCTTTTTGTGCACGTGATTTCCATTCACTCACACGTGCACTGATGCTGGACAGACAGGGCTACGGAAGGACAATCAGATGTGACAGATAGTTCTGCTCTTGTGTCCTCTCTGTTTATACAGAGAGAGAAAAGGGAATGAAAGAAACAAGTCACATATCTACAGTACATAAAAGGCCCTTGTCTTCATCTCATCTCAAGATGTCCCCAGAAATTTGAAAACCTTGAGGTATTCCTACAGAACAAATTCAAGTCCAGGCAGAAGGTCATCCTTACCTCTAGTTGTTACATACATATCCTCTGATGGTGCCAGGCTGGTTTCTTAACCACAGCCTTCAGCTATTTACATTAGCCAAGGACCCACAGCTATATTGCCGATGCAGCTTTTATTCTCGTAATCAAAACAGGCTCCATGTGTGTGACCATTCTTCATACAAAGATACATACAGGCAGTTTCTAACAACCAGAAACATACTCTTTTTGACTGTTCACACAGTATCTAGAACAGATGCAGTCCTGAAGAGCACTTTAGGCCCTCTGTTGTAGTAAAAAAAAACAAATCCATGCAAGGAAGAAGTGAGATTTTAAAACATGCTTATTTAAAATAAGTTTATTACAATGAAATAATAAAAAAGTCTGGCAGAAGTCTTAACAATACTCAAAAAAAAAAAACAAAAAACAAAAAGACAGATGCTGTATCATGTGAGAGATGACGCACATTGGAAACTCCAAAATTTCAAGATTGAACTGCTTATGACAGCACAATCTGTGCAATGCTTACGCTGGTGGAGGTGATTTCTGGGGCATGAACAAGCCCTTAGAATTAAACTGTGAGGCAATATACCTTCTCTTCATCTTATATCTCAATAAGGCTCACTGTAAGCTCAGCTTATCGTTAATAAAATGAATGCCCAAAACTGGATTGAAAAATGCAAGAAAATAGAAATGGAAACCACAAAAGCAAGCTGCTTTGGTTTTCAGTTCAGTCACCATATTCCAGAATGTAATTTGTTTGTTTTGTTTCAAGTAGACAAAAATCACCAACTTTCAAGGTGGCTTTAAATGAAGGAATCAAATAATATATTTGGGATCCCTAAAAGCTGCAGTGCACAATAAAGTAAACAAATGTGAAACTTCCTTGTTTCCATATCCTGATTCCTTCTCAATACAAAGTTAAAAAAAAAGTCTTTAGACATCCAGAGTATGGGGGTGCACACACACAGAATACTATACCAAGAAAGGGATATTAACAAATGCCAGTGAAAGGCCACATTTTGAAGAAATGCGTGCCAATGTAAGAAGTCCGTCAGTGAAACATATGCCTGTGCTCAAACTTCAAAGCAAGTGCCTAAATCCTTGTGTGAACTGAGTAGGATGAGCTCCTGAATGGGTTTGCAGAGTGCGTGCTCCGGTCTCCCCACTGCACATGGGTGATTTCATACCAGAGCATGCAGGACATCAAAGTGTGCAGGGTTTGCTCACCAAGGGGCTACTGAAGGCAGCAAAAAGGTAGGAATTCAGTCATGAGTTCCCCCCTCCTCTCTGTTTTGTTATCGGTACTATGCACACAAAGAGAGGAGAAATAAGCCCATTAAAAATACAAAACCCCATGCTTTCACTCCTAAGAGGTAGAGCTGCCAATTTTGAAATGTCCTGATTTAAATTCAATCAATGAAATCGGCATGGTTGTCCTAGCAGAGTATCTCAAACCAGGGCAAAGCTTCAAAGAAAAGCAGCACATTCTCCATCCAACTCTGTCCTTGCCACAAATCTCAGATCTGCTTTTCAGTTTCCCATTTAACGACTTATAAAACCTCCTACTTCACACTGCTATGGAGATGCTTTGGCTGGACGGCAACAGCTCTGACAACAAAGAAGGTGACAAATGGGAGGAAGGGAAGGAGTGGAAAACAAGTGGGGAAGAGGAAAGATAGAAAGGTGGGAGTGTGCTAATGATCTTTTTTGGTATCTAAAATTGAGGGGTCTTTAAAGCTTTTCACAAAAGCTGAATCAATGATAAAAAGAGATGGTGAGAGGCTCCAGTATAAGCACACAGGTAATACCATTCTCTATAGTCCACGTCTCTTTGCCAAAGCACATCACAAACAACTGGAGCACATTTTGGGCATACTTCTATGTGGGCAGCCGAGCAAGTGACAATGTTCAATCTGTGATACATTTTTAAAGCAAATGACTGCAACCTAAATCCTGATGATGCTTTACAAAAGGTCTTTCGGTGAAGGTATGCAGTCCTTAGCTTTAAGCTCATTTGTTGAAGGGAGACTCATATTACAACAGTACCAAGACAAAATGTTTCAATGAGACCTTAGTGCTAAAGCACTTGAGTATGCAATTCATACTCCACAACTGTAATGTCAGAGAACTTCAGTATGCAACTGAGTGTGGTGTCTTAAAATAGCAGAGGGGGCTCCAAAACACAGTTTGCTTTAAAAAGAAATACGTAATAAATAAAATAAATAAAAGCCTGCCAGTGCTATGCAGAACTCGACTGAAACCACTTAGGAGCTCTGCTCTAATGCCAACAGCACTGTATTACAAAGATGTGTGTAGGATCTCTACTAAAATATGCTGACAGCCATTATACAGCACGAGATAGCACTTTTTTTCAGATTGCTTTGGGATTTACCATGTCTCAGCAAGGATGTGCGCTGGACAGACTTTGCCTGTGTCATGAGCTGTACCAGAGTTCTATACCCAGCTCAAAAAGCAGTCTGATTCTCTTAGGGTAAGGCTGTGATTACTCTTATTTTGCCATGGCTAAGTAATATCCCTGAGAATATGCAACTGTTGGACACTGAAGAAAACAGCTGAAAACACTTCTAAAGGAAAAGGACACAAAAACTTCAGACTAGTGCAGTTTAAGAAATTAAAGCAGTTCATGTAGAGTATACAGAGCAAGGGTGCTGTTATCTGAGTCACAAAGACTGCTATCTGTATACAGGTCAGTTGTTTATAAATGTCAGCCACTGAACAAAGACAAGGAAACCCAACCCATCATCACTAATCAACGAGCTAAATAAATCAAGCAAAAACCACCTACCTCTTCTCCATTTCTAAATCTGAGGGCCAAAGTTAGTTGCTTGCCCTCTACAATTACTAAGAACCATCTTCTATGCTTGCCAGAAAAGAAATTGTCATCTAGCTGTGTATTTGTTTATGTGTAATGATCTGGTCTATTGCATCCTTAGAGGTATAACTTGGAGTTCAGCTGTGCAACATGCTGCAGCATTTCTCAGTGGTAGTTTGAAAAGATAGCATCCTTAAGTCTTAAAAGCGCTCAACATCCTGCAAGAACAGTGCAAGAAGCAGCACAGGTTTTGAAAGCAAGGTGACCTTGCTCAATTCCATCTCTACAAGTCCCCTATTAAACAACCCGGACACTGGCATCTCCTGAAGCCACCATCTTCACAGAATGTTCCCAAGCACCAATTCCACAGTTTAGAAAGACCAACTTTACACAGAAGAGCAAGGCAAGAAAGCCTGCTCTGAGGGTGGATGCCATGCTAATTACACAATATGCACTGCAGATCACTTCCTATTTGTTGGAAGAAAGAAGAACTGTAAAAGTTGGTAATTGCTGAAGCTAGTGGCCCAGTGAAGCTGTTCAGTTCCTTGCTTAAGAAATAAACCTTCTTTACTTCTAGTATCAAATACTTGGCTTGGCAAGCTACTAACAAGCCAGCGGTTCTCCCACTAGCTGAAAAAACAAAACAGAACAAATGAAACAAAAGCAAAAAATGCCCAAGCCTTTAAGTGCTAGATCTGTTTTGCTGCTACTGAAAAAGCTTACAGTTAAAAAAAGAGAAGTCAATTTTCATCATGATTTCACTATCAATTTTTAGAGAAGACTGATCTCCCCACACACTCCTGCTATTCTGCGGCAATGTGGTCTCCATTACCTAATCACAGCATTAAGACCTGTTACAGAAAAGTTTCCCACATAATAGCGGAAAAGATTGAGGAAACCACAGGGGATGGAGAGCTGGTTGTTCTGCTGTTTTTTTGTTTTTGTTTTTTGTTTTTTGTTTTTTTTTGCATTCACACTTTGAAGAAGCAGACAGTCATATCTCAAAGGCTCTCTGCTTCGTTCTTAGCACTGCAAGTACTGAAATAATTGAATTGAGCTTTGGTCAAAAGTTTTGACTTCATATTCAAACAAATATATACTAATTAAAACAAGAAAACTCCAAGAACTAAAGACCCTATATCCTTCTGATTCTATCCTGGTGCACATAGGGACTATAGATAGTCACAGTTCAGAGAAGATGACAGGAACAAGAAAGTCATACTACTTAAATGCCCAATTACAGTTCTAGTATCTTGCTTTACTCATCAAGTGTGTCATTTGGTGTTTTCTTCACTCACCATATACTTTTCTTAAAGCCTGCAGTGCTAGGCTCCTGAGAAAAGATCAAGTATTACGTATGCAGAGACTGCTTTCTCAGAATGATGCAGCAGGCCTGCAGTACATTCATTTTAGTCAGAATGTGCTTTTTAGCCTAGCAAAAGCCAGTATTTATCCTGTGAGTATGGTGATGACAAATTGTACGAGGATTTACCAAAGTTTAGGAACCTCATGAGCATTAGTCTTATTTGCCCATGAGTTATACTCAGCTCTTTGGACAAAGCTATCCAAAGCCATCCAAAGCCCTGTGTCACTACTGAGAAACCCACTTATACCTTGAACTGGCAGTAAGTAACTCATAGTGTTCTAATCTTCAACACAAGCAGGAATTTTGTCCTTACTCATTTATGTATAACAAACTATCTAGAAGGATTTCTTTATCACTTCTAACAGCAACTAGGTGCACTTTTTTATCTGTAAAGGAAGAAAAGAGCAAATTTTACCTTCTTACTTCCTAGCCACTTCTGCATAATTTTAGATTTTAAAGTCTGCAAATGGCATAATGTACAACAACTCGGTGATAAATTCTAGCTTCCCCTAGGCTTTGCTATTTCATGCCCACTTTCAATAATACAGGGCAGAGGGAACAACAGTGGTACCAGTGCAGACTGAATGGCACTCCATGCTCACAGCCTTCCCTTCTCTTGTCATGCACACACTTTTCCTTCCTGCACCACAATATATGTTGCAGCACGCTCATCCCAAGCAATACGGGCAGGAGCATCTTGCTGTGGAGGGCACTAAGGAAAATTTCCTTTAGATTTGGCTCACTGTCAGGAGCCAGAAGGGAAAATGTGGTACAAACAAGTAGCTGGGACAGAACACAATGGCTAGTTTCCAAGGCTGGTTCCCTGTGGAAGCTCAGATCACCAGCTACATGTGCTCATGGTGAAGATCTCTAACACTTTTAGAGATGCTGCACTAACAAAACAAACAAAAAAAAGCAACAAAAAAACCCCAAACATAACAAAACAAAACAAAACAAAAAAATTAAAAAAAAGATTCAACCCAAAATAAGGTAAAAACTCACTGCATACCTGTTAAGCTGGCATTTAACCACCCTCTCTTCTGCTACAATAAGGCTCACTAGAGTGGGCAGAACAGGGCAGGAGAGAGTCCGAGCCAGCAGTGCCTGCTTGGTTCCATGTGGATATCATGACAGCTCTGCTGCATGCGCAGCTCCCACACAAAGTGTGGAAGCAAAGGGCAAATTCTGCTCCATTACTTTTACAAGGTGAAGGGAACAGGGAGTGAGGCAAGTGAGGAACAGTCCAAAACATTCATTACAGACACAGTTATAGCCCAAAAAGAAACTGTACCTCTGCATTTAAACACAAAACAAGCACAACAAGAAATAAAAACCATACATACCCTTCCCCCCAAACACTCACACCTCTCCCACCTGAAAAGCTACAGTGAACAGAAATGATATTCAAAAAAATCTTTGTTAACAGACACAGTCCCTGAAGTTTTAAGATGCTGTCTTACTGTAGTCATACCACCTCATCTGACTCCAAACCATGTACTTCATAGAGAGTGTCCAAGATATTTAGCTGCTTTTCCATGGCTGGTAAGTAAATGTTGAGGTCCCTCTGCATTGCTTTGTAAAATGTTTCCTCCTGAGGATCACAGTCTTCTACAGACAGAGCTGCTACGAAGTCTTCGTACGTTGGAGCTGCCCTTAAAGCTAACTGGGAAAGGAAAAAAAGCTTTTAGATTTACCAAACAGAACAGGAAAATAAACCCAAGTGAAACTGTGACACCTAGATTGCCTAGATTTAATACACTGACACATATATGGATATGTTAAGTCTATTAATTGATAAAAGAGACTAAACTGTTTATTATCTCTGTGTAGATCCTCATTTTAAGACATCCTCAGAGGTGCCAGATTTATAGGAAGTGTCAGTTTATCGTATTTTGTACAAAGAACATCAGAAGTTACTTAAACAGAAAATCCAACTAAGTCTAGATTGTTAGGGAAGCTCCCAACCCGCTTCAGCACTGAAGTCCCATTCTCAAAATGCTTTTTAGAAAACTCTCCTCACTATTCCTGTTTCTCCCAATCCCAGTTGTGATCAGCTGGCTGAGGCATTCCTTTTTCTTTTTATAGTCTCACTAATAATTTCCAGAGAAAGACACAAGGGGGAGCTGGCAGACAGGACAAAAAATAAACTACTGGAGCCTATACATTCAACTCTGTCACACTGCATCAGCCCTTCTCAAATGCTCATACACAAAGAAAGATGAATCCTCAAACAAGCAATCTCAAAAGTTCGCTTATTTTAACAGGCCTGCAAGACTGAAGTGCAAAACACACGATAAAAAACAATATACATGCAAAAATAATCCATTTCAGGTCCAGAAAACAAGTTCTATCCTGAAAGCTCAGCACTAAATACCTTGATAGCTACAGTGTGCACTCTGAGAATAAGATTCTAAGAAAGGAATCTACTTATTTTAATGTTTCAATTTTTAATACCACATTAATTAAAAATAATAGAAGCTCTCAATAACAAGACCCTCAAGTTTAACAGTAGCTAAGAGAAGCACTTACCGCAAACACCCCACGGACAACCCAACCATGGTGCTGCCGTAATGTCTTTCCATAAGCATTGTCTTAAAGTAAAACAAACAGAACAAGATACATGTATGGCATTTAGTTTTGCATCACCAAAGGATATTGCAGCTTAGGAACAACTAGTCAAGGATATATTATCGCTACCTGATGCAAATGATTGCTTTAAGCATTAAAGTTATGACTCAAAGGAAAGAAAAAAGGAGAGACAGATCAGGATTCTGCACTGGGGTCTCAGCTCAGCTGTCAGTCTCCTATAATGGCAAGTTAGTGTTCTAGCAGACAGGAAGGCAAAGGCAATTACTTGATTAGCTGTGCTTCATGACTAACTTTTCCTCTATTATCTAGTCCTTAGTTCAGTGTAAGTCTGAGAAAATATTGCATGGGATAGAACTATACTGTGAGCAGATCATTAGCCAGCTTCAGCCTACATGGTTAACTCAGATATTGAACGAGAACTTTCTCTTCACATTTGAGAGCCAAGTTTAAGAACCCTCGAAACAGAAAGCAGAGTCTTATTTAAAAAAAAAAAAAACACAAAACAAAACACACAAACTCCGTGCCTCTCTTGTGAGTGCTCCCAAGTGTAGCCTTGGATGAAGGTCCTAATGTTCCTAGATGGCTCCACTTTCATATAGAAAATATTTTATATACAAAATGAACACCTTTGAGCCTCATTTTCCAAGTTTGTTACTGTCAATGTTCAATATCTTTGGCTTTTACTTTAATTTTAAGTATCTGGTGTTGTGTTACAGATTCCCTGAGCTGCATCAAGAAATTATCTCTTTTGCTGCATTTGGATCTTTGCTCAGAGAATTGCAGACAGTTATTCTTACAGAGCATATAAAATCAGTAAAAGCTAGCCACAGTATCTGCTCCAATATGAAATACTCCACAGCTACCAGTCTAATGACTGGCAAATATATCCTTTTTATCTTTACAGTAAGAGATGTATGTGGAAGGTATACAGCAGTAAGAGCAAAGAAATAAGGAGGAAGTAAGTACTGTGTAGCAAATAGTATTGACAAGTCTATTCTCAGCCTTAACAACAAATATAGAGGCAAACTTCTCAAGGAACTGAAGAAATAGAACAGCAACTGTGAATTTGGGAATGCTCTCACTGCATATCAGCGGAGAAAATGGGTTGAGACAAAGAACTTCTCTCCTAAGATATGTCTGCTCCCTTGCCAGAAGTATTCCTATTAAGCAAATATTTATGTGGCACTAAATCATTATTTAGCAATCTGCTTGATGATTGCCACTTTTAAAAAACAGACATTTTCAGAAAAAGTTGTGTCTTGGAGGTTATTCATATTATTAATCACCAAAGAAAAGAAAACACATTCAAAACAAGAAGGAAAATAGCTATGTAAATTCACAAGCACATGAAGAATAAAGCAACTGGTACTTACTCAGAGCTGTTTGGATATTCTTTTCTCCATTCTTCACTTCTGTCAAAAACCCTTTCAAGAACTTTAAGCCTCTTCCAGAATGAAACAACAAAACAAAGAGAAATCATATTTATAACAAAGTAAGTCCCACAGAGTTCAGTACAGTTCTGGAGGTTTTGTAATGTCAGTATACACTCAATTTCTCATTTCCACATATCAGAGGGATATTCTGGAGCCAACTCAACACCCATTGCTTACAAAACTCAGAATTACAGAATCATTTTCAATCTGAACAAAGAAATGGAGCCATGTCCTCCAACCTCACTTCCAGCTTAAGGAAAAAAAATACTGCTGAAACATTTGTGCTGAAGACTGAAATGATCTGCATGATGTACTGTCCCAGCAGGAACAGTCATTCCCTATAACTTGTTCTGTTGTTTGTTTTTTTTTTAATAGAAAAAAAGACTGTCTGTGATTACTTTCTCAGGTCTTTTGGTAAAGTTGCTGTGACACAACTACAGATCATACATTAATCTTGAGCTTAGTCAACTTAGATGGAGCCTGTGAAAGTAACTAGTTTGTCCCATATACATAAGCTTCTGCTGATTCTTTGTTGCACTTGATCGTTTAGAGTTGAAATAGTTATAAAACTGTTACCTTTTCAGCCATAGGAGTGCCTCTGTAGCAGAATTTCTAACTTGAGCTACACCTGCACTGACTTCATGCAGTACTATCTTCTGCAGGGTATCAAACTCTTCTTTGTTGGTTATAAATTTCTGATTTATTTTCTGGAGGAAAGAAAAACAAGAGGCAAAGCTTTGTTTTTGAGATTAAACAACAACTTGTCCCATGCATGCCACTTATTTATCATAATTTTTTCCCACAGAGAGATATTACAGATCCCCCTCCACAATCAGTTCCATCCTCTTATGCTCATTACGTGTCATTTAGATGCTGTACTGAGGGATGTGGTTTAGTGTGAAATACTGCTGATAGGTGGGCACTTGAGCTGGATGACCTTAGAGGTCTTTTCCAACGTTGGAGATTCTGTGATTATGTGGTTGGGCAACTGACAGGCTTATGTCATGCATTCCCCATGGCTGCACACAGCTCCATATACACCTGGCTAGTCACGAGGGGCCACAGATTTGCTGGATCAGCCTTGCACCACAGCACTGCCTGGTTCTACCTGCACCAGGACTTGGCTCCTACTGTGAACCCACCACAAAACGCAAACGAAAGCAAGTGGCTCAGTCAAAGATCTGCATTTTTTTTTTTAAACTGCATTCTTCCAGTGTTTGTTATCATACACTCAGGAGATATGCTTTGCTTTTTCTGTTTTCAGCCTTGAAAGAAAAGCTATGAAGAGTCTCACTCTGAATACATCTTATCTCACAAGTAGCAAACCTTTTCAGACTTAGAACTGGAAGAACTTTCAGGAGAATCTAAGTTGAAGGATTTGTTCCCAATTTGCAGCTGCTGAGAAACTGGTTCTTAGTGAGCTAATTTGCTCCTTCTTGGGTGAGGAAAGGTGTTTATTTCCTGTTTGACCAGCAGTCTAAAGTTAATATTGATATCACCACATTATAACTTATGATCTTTTCAGCCCAGAATCAAAGTCATATAAATTATGTAATAGACTTTTTACTTGGCAGTCAGTTAAGTATTTTTCAAGTTTGCTCATACACGACAGTTGGATTTACTAAATACATGACATCTGTAAGAACAGAATTAGAAATATTTCAGCATTCTGATCAGGCAGATAGCAAAATTATCAAATGTTATAAAGCCTTCCAGAATTGATCACTACGACAAAAATTCTTGGGGTCTGGCAGCTAACGCAGATATTTTGTTTAAAAGGCAGCGTTAAAAAATCAACAGTTACCTTGATGTTACCTACAAAATCCATTTTAACAGGAGCAAAAACAGTTGGTCCCAACTTATCTAGAGGAAAAAAAGGGATACATACTTTAAAATTATTACTCTTTTCAGTCCTCCTGTCCTAGTAACAATTTTATTTACTGTCTTAACAATATCTCTAAAAAGCAGGAGAAGCTAGAAGAACAACATAAACTGAAGTCTTTCTTTGGTGCAGAACAAATCTGTATTGGCTGGAACAAATGTTAAAATACGCAGACTTCCAAATGCTAAGTCCTCAAGATGCACACTTAAAAGGACTTTATACCCACTGTTAGATTTAGGGACAATGGAGGTGAAGGACTGCACCAGCTGGAAACAGAAGTTATTTGGGGCACGGGGGAGAATCAAAGAGTGACAATAGATAGTACAGCTGATGGTACAGCAGACAGCTGTACTGGATGCATAAGGAATTACGTGCTGTTCTTTTGAGGAGAAAAAAAATTACTGTTCCAGACATAGCCATGGATTTCCAGACAGCTTATACACAGGTCCTATCTAATGAGAGAGGATCCTCTATAAAGAGCAAGAATGAGAAACATCTCCTAGTACCAGTCACATTAATTCTGCTGGCAGGAACTACTTACATTACCTTGATTCAGGGAAGTAAACAATTTGCCAGAACAACTGATCCACCTTTTCTCCCAGCTGGTGGCAGATAAAAGGACTCAGAGGCACCACAGCATGAAAAAAAGCTGCTTACCCAGAACGGGCACAATTGCATAACATGACTCCAGAAACTCTTCTGTTGGTATGCCCTCTTCCTCCTGAAGTTCAATATCACTGAACCTGGTATCCAAGACAAGCAGAAAAAATTGTTACTTTAACAATGCCTTTTCTGTAACTACTAAAAACCAGAGCTGTTTCATGCTTACTTAATTTGAACAGAATTAAAATTTATACAGATTAATCCACCAGTATAGCTTTTGTTTTGATAATTTAATGACTGCAGAAAATACACATCTGGTGGCATGTGAAGCATGTAATTACAAACAAGGGAAAAACCCTCCCACTCCTCTCTGTACAACTGATTTTACAAAGGGCATCTTTATCCATTTCTGTGCTTTATGAATTCTTGCTACATATTATTTCAGCAAATTAAGCTTTGCAGACAGAACAGACTTGAAAATGAGTCAATTAAAGGCTTAAAAAGTTTTATCATCCTCATGATTTAAATCTGCAACATGTACTACCTATTGCTCATGACACTGAAGAAAGTAGGAAACCCATTTTCATTTTCATCTTCCTCACACAGAGTCAATCCACTTAAAGAATTTGTTTCTGACTGCAGCAACTTCTGGGCATCAAGGTTTTCTACAGCTTGCAGCTTGTTCTCTCCATCTTCCTTCATGCCTTAAAATTCAAAG
Source organism: Lagopus leucura (assembly GCF_019238085.1). NCBI lineage: Eukaryota > Metazoa > Chordata > Aves > Galliformes > Phasianidae > Lagopus > Lagopus leucura. Next base: position 17,704,886 of record NW_024962334.1, read on the forward strand.
GAAACAAAAGAATAAATAAATAGAAAAAGAAAAGCCACATACCCATACTATTACTACTATTCCTCAAGATGTGTCCTATTTGAAGGAAGGCATTAGGATAACTGGTCATGTAAGTTTTCTCTGCCAGCACCATGACACACTTCTACTGCTCTCAGCTACACTAAGACAACATTTAGACCAGTCTCCTTCCCACTATTTTTAATCAGCCAAACGAAGTACCAGGCTGCAATGTCACCAAACTCATGCATCCTCAACAAGGACAGCCTTAAGTAGAGAAGAGCTTTGAAAAAGCTGTTATATGCAGGTCAGTACAGATTGATCTGTTTGAAGGAAAATAGTTCTCACCCAGCTGTAGCTTCCCCAGTACTGGTAAGCAGCACTGCCCATTCTCAGAAGCTGACTTGTTTGCTTTTCTTGGTAAGTAAAGTGCCTGTTTAGGTGGGCAGTGCTATGATATTAAAGGTTGCTGCATTCTCATGATTTGAAATAATAACCTTCAAGTTTCCCAGAAAAAGATCCTGTTCTCTTTTCCCCCAGTGCAGTTTGTTTTATTTCTCCTCTAGGGACAAGTACATCTGCTTAATGTGGAGGACTACAAAATCACTTCCAAAGCCAAACTTATCTAAGTTTTATATACCCAAAGAAAGGTCACATCCATGCATGGCAAGACCACCTGACCTCATAGGAAACTGCAGGCCAAAGCACATCCTACTGCCACACTATTAAATAAACATCCAGAATTTCTCAGGGAACTTGTCTTTCCAGAAAAGGAATATTTGCCAATGCCACTGAAGATTTATAGACCCGAAGTGAAACTGAACTTCTGGCAGAAAAGATTCAGCTGCAACAAACTTTCTTCCTCTGAAGATAGCCTGAAAGCAATTTTGCAGCAATCCCAATCATTTGCAGAACCACTGAATAAGCCTGGAATGTGTGCTGGGTGAAAAGAACCATTCACATCTGGTAACAGCAGCAGCAATGAGACTTCACCCATGATCCCCAGGGCAAAAAAAAAAACCCCAAAAAACCCCCCAAAAACCAACAAACCAACACCACAAAAAAAAAAAAAAAAACAAAAAAAAAACCCAAACAAACAAACAAAAAAAAACAGAGAAAAATGGCCTCAGCCATCACTATATCCCTGCCTTGTTTCCAAGCAAATAAACTCTGGTAAGGAACAAGAGTTTGGAGGATGTCACTGATTTGTCCTGCAAAAAGACAGAGGACTCAGAGAGTAAAGAAACAGCCCGTGTCCACTGTGAGTGCCATGCATCAAGACCAGGGACTTCTGAAATATCTAATTCAAATAGTAAACCCTAAGTGACAAAAGAGCAAAAGCTCTGAGATGAAGACATGTTAAAGTACTTCAAACCTATAGAGAAACCAAATCCACTGAAAAGATTTTAATAGGTTTGATTTCAGGACAGCTGGGAAAAATACTGGGGGTAAACACCTCTTGTCAGGCCAGGAAGTATAAGAGGTGCTTTTAACATACTCTGTTGGAAGGAAAAAAGCTTTAGTTTTCCATAAATATTTGTCAGAACAATCATTAGCAACTACAAGGTCAACCACTCTGACACAGGCACCTAAAACTTCAATATTCTGACACTGCAACCCTATATACTCGCAGAGGTGCTGATTTTCTCAGCAGAGAGCCTCTGGGAATTAAATACTTGTTCACAGATCAAGAAGATCCCATGCTCTGCCAGAACATATTGGTGCTCATGTCTATCAGCATCTAGAGAAGCCTGCACCTGTCTAAAAAAAAAAAAGAGAACATCTTATTTGTTCCCCATTCAGTCCTAAGACCAACAAGGGAAAGAACTAAGCTGAGAAGACTTGACAACAGGCAGGTATCAGACTGAACTACACTGACATTCCCTTTCCCAGGAAGCAAAACATCAGCAGCACTCTCACAGGCAGCCTACAGAGCCCTCCACTTACACTACAAGAATGACAATGCTGGATAAAGATGGTACTCATACTTACCTGCTGAATCTTCTGCAATATGATCCTCAACAGAAACAACACTGCTGCCCTCGTTTGTTTCCAAGTTTAAACATGCTAGACTTTTTATAAAGGTTTGCTCTTGCTGGTTAATTTCTGCTTTTACAGAGCCGTTTTCACAGGGGTTCAATTCCATCTGTCTGAAGAGAGTGAAGGCATGATGGTTAGTATGAAACAGTACTTCTTCCTGAGAAAACACACAAATAACAATACGGGAAAAACAGTTGTCACAAATTACATGCTGTCACAGACTGCTCTGACAAAAATAACTTCTCTACAATAACAAAAGGAACAAGGCCATTTATCCACAGCAAGTATGATATATATGTCAGTTTTCAGAATATCAAATGTACTGACAATAATCTATTAAAAAGAGATGCAATCAAAGAAGTTCAACTGATTACAAAAAATGGAAATCACAGGAGGTATTGTAACCAAAAATCATCCCTGTGTTAGTGCTTTTAAATACTATGCACATAATATATATAGACACTTCTTGCCATTTCATAATATTTCTTGCCATAAATAATATAGCTTGCTCTCCATCAATGATTTAATGAGCTTATGCAGTGGAACCTAAGATGTAGGGAAGAGCATCGAGGTAAAAAGAGATGGCTGGTGACTGGCCAGGAAGTCACATGGTGGATGGCTGGGGAGGAGAAAAATAAAGGGGAAAAGGCTGAGAAAGAAAAGATATGAAGTGGGAAGAGCTAGCTCCTTTTCATTGCATCTGTTCCCAAGTATATGGCTCAGAGCAATATAATTCTACCTGTACTCACTACTGGTAATATCAGAGAAAAATATGGAAAGAACAGACTATCAGAAACAGATTAGAAAAAGATTTATAGTAAAGATCTATTATACCTTTCTGTTGAGGTGTGACTGGACAAGACTGAGTGTTTTATCTGTAAGATAAGAGGGGGTGGGTGGGGAGACGCTCTCTATAATAAGACTGTATTGTGTTTCAGAACTTTGCATTTTAACAAATCCAAACTGCAGCCAGCAGAAAAGCTAGGCACAGACCCAAAAATAATATACAGAGAAATATGAAAAATATGACAACATTATTATAGAAAAAAAAAAAAAAATTACTTCTTTCAGAAGCTAGCTACCTAGCAAGTACCAAGTGAGATGCCATATAGCACATGTACAAAACTAGGGCAAAGTGTTTTCCTTGCAGTGATATTTTTTTTACTTAAAAAAAAAAAACAAAAACAAAAACTGAAAAACCAGGATGAGAAACATGGAGCCAGGCACCAGATAGACTGGAGTGAATTCACTTCCCAGGTGCAGTGAAGAATCTACATTCCTACGTACACCTTAACCAGCTGTTTGCCAGAGATGCTTCAATTTTACACCTGTAGCTATGGATTCAAGATTAAAGAAAGCCATTAAGAAGATAAGCTCATCAGCCCCTGGTGGCACATTAAGACAGATGTGATACTGGTAACTCAGGAGTATTAATTGCTGTGAGCTCCTACAATGGACCATCCTGGGCACACAGTCAGGATATTTTAAACACCTGTAGCTGGATCAGGCCCTGAAAGTTAATGGTTAATAGCTTCTACCTATAATTAAGAGTTAAGAGATTGGCCACCAAAAAAAAAAAAAAAAAAAAAATTCATTATCTGCTTCCACAAATGCTACTTTAAGAAACAGCGCCTTCCACACCAAGACTGATAGAAAAGGGTACTGGTCCCTACCCTGTTTGTTCTGAGAACTGCTAAATGTGGGGATCCTGGAGGGGTCTGATGTAATAACTCAGAAGTAAAGGCAGTATTTGCAATCTGCATACATTCTTCAAGAGTCTTCAGGAAGGTGTCACATGTTGATTTCAACAGAGCTCCCACATCAATCCCACTCTGTAGGAATAAACCAATTGGAACACACAGACACACCACAGAAGATCAGCTTGGATCAACTAACATCTACAAATCCCATAACTGCTACAGACATGATTGTTGCTTGACAAAGCTGTTGTTTGACAAAGTGTCAGCTGCTGAGAGAACTGGCATCCCATATTACTGGCCCTATGCCCCTTTATAGCATTGCTGCTTTCGTCAGTTTTTCTCTACAACAAGCAGAGTAGATTTGTATTATAATATATATATATGTATGTATATTTAATATATATAATATATGCCTTTTAAATTACACATCTCTGATGTTAAAAATACATTAACTGTAAGCTTTGCTGTATTCAATAGCGGTACTCCAGTGGTATCACTGACAAGGGAAACGAAAGTAAACAAACGAGACAGAATAATCTGAAGATAACTTTTGAAGTAACTTCAAAAATCCCACAAGCAAAACAAAAAAATTACACAGAATGAAGTAACACATTGCTAACAACAATACAGTATTACTTCATTTAAACAAGAACTGTTGTGTGGGTATGCAACTTCCCACAGGTCCTCAGCAGAAAGGCAGTGCAACAGTAAGCGTGAACAAATACTGCACTGGCTAACCAGAAGAGTTCAGAAAGCTTAAGTCTTTATTGAAGAGGTCTACACCAAAAATAGAGCTGTACCTCTGGTTCTGATACAGCAGAAATGCTGGCTTCCTTAGTTTTATGCACTTGCTGAACAAGAAGGTTACAGTATAGTCTAAGTTCAGACATTTTAGTCTTCAAGGCTTCTGTGTTTTCAGTGAACTCTAAAAATGAAAAAAATAGTAATGTTGAATTCAGTGTATCCATCTTGCAGTATGTGATTTTGTAAAGCTGCTGAGACATTACTATCCAATCTAATTCAATGAATACTACTATGTTTCAAAGCATTTTCTATAAATTCAAAAAGATGAGCAGGGTTGGCCAAAGATTACACTTGTGACAGGTAAATACGTTTCACTATTTGCTGCCATAGGCTCAGAATGTTCCTAGGCTTACAGCACAGAAAAAAACAAAGAAACAAGTAGACAACATTTGACCTCAAAGGACCTTATGAATAAGACAAAATCCCTACATACTGTATTTTTGTTTGCTTGTTTTCACTAAGTAGCAAACAATTACACTGAGTTAAAGAACTGGGATTCTACCTTCTGAGCAGAAAACACTGGAGGGAAAAGACATTTACTTTCAAGTACAAAACTTAATGTATATCTTTGAGTCATAGAATGGTTGAGGCTAGAAGAGATCAGCAAGTCTGACTCCTCTGTTTAAAGCAGGGACAGCTAGAGCAGGTTGCTCAGGATCAAGTCCAGACAGATCTTGAATACTGCCAATGCTGGACTCTACAACCTCTCTGTGCCACCTGTTCCAGCGCTCCACCATCCTTAAATAAAGACATTTTGTCTTGTATTAATGGCATTTTGTGTACTCTTGTACTCATGGAAGCCATCAGCATAGTTTTCAAAATATTCATACACAGCATGTCTTAAGGAGAAGTATTCAAATCCCTGCAGTGAGAGCTAATGCCTGACATCGCTATCTAGAGCTCCCACATCTTGGTGTTTATCAGCACCAAAGGCCTGAAGCACAGGTTGGACACAGAGATCAAATACTGATTTTGTCATCTTTGTGTTTCATCTACTAGGGGTCGGGGAAATAAAATGCAAACATGTGTGACAGCAGAAGGGATTTCTTGCCTTTTTCCTTTTGTGTCCTGCTGTCTGTCAGACAAGCTTTCGCTGTTCCTAGTGCAACCAGCCACTTTTGCCTCTCAACTGCATTTCTTGCTTTCAGATAGAAGTACTGTTCCCCTGGGATGATCAGGTCCATTCGTGTGTTATCTGCAGGATGAACTAGAAGCAACATAGATTTCAGGCCAGCTCCTCCACCCTTCCCAGCCCAACTGAATATCTCAGCAGATATGCTAGCCTCAAAACTCCCCCACTGCCATTTTGTTACTTCTGAGCAAGGGAATAGACAGGACACGTATACAGCTGTGGGACAAAAGGCTATGAAAAACAGCTTCACAATCAGTACAGTAGCATTCAGGAGCTGTGCCTCCCATGGCAAGTAAACCCATTTGAGAGAGCAGTATCAAAGTTTATTACTCATAATTTTAGTTTTAGCACTTTGTGCATAGGAAGAGTCACTGGAAGCTCTGTGTTCCTCCACTATGGCTCATGAAAGAACAGCGACACACCTCCATGTAGAATACCCACTGTATGAGACTTGCAGCTCTTCTAATATTTTCAAAATACCACCTTGTACATAAATCAAGTTCTTTATTTACTAGAAATACATAGCATCAAGATAAGAGCACAAACAGCTCTCGTGACCCAAAATTTCACCTAAAATGCAATATATGCTTATTAGCCAAACCTTGTGCAATTGCGTCACTGCATCTGACTTACCTTGAATTTCACACACAGCCATTTGGATGCTTCCTTTGCAACCCTTCCAGGCATCTTCCTGAGAATCATAGTAGGACAAGATACCACCACAGAGAAGAAACCAACGAGGCTGCCAGCCTAAGAGACAAAATTGCATTTCTCCGTTACTGCATCCCCTGCAGTTCCACCACCTCTCTAATTCAAGACTTGCTGCAAATAAGGCCCCAAAGATTCTCGGTTCCCCCAGGAAAAATAAATCATTCCAACAGGTAAGATTGTGACAGGTCTGGATGTTGTACTCTACAACCACTGCTTGCCAGCAATTACACATCCTTCCTGCAGGCAGATGGACTTGAAGGCTGTCAGCTACACTCCGGAGGTATATTCCTGAGATGCCACATGTCATTTTCAGTAGTTATACTAGCAAGGTATAACGGACTCTTTCTCTCCTTATAGCACATTCTCAGAACACCATCTTCAGTTTCATCCACTGCTTCTCAATCCACCCCTTCATTCTCTCCAGAAGTCAGCACAGCTGTCTTGCCTTATGTACCTACCTTCCTTCAGAAAGGCCCATTCCAACTACCTTCAGAAACAAAAGGCAAGAAGATCTTATATCAAGGGAAAGAGGGGGAATACAGTGATTTCTGAAAGTTGTCTTTTAACAAAGCTTTTCTCAATAGCTCATGAAACTCCCATGCTGTCCCTATAAAAAGCAGCCTGTAATTAATAACTTGCACTTCTGGATCCATTCCAGGAAAACAATGAAAACACCAGGCTAGACCAAAACAAATCGTTTTGAGCATTGCTTTTGTCCACCCTGCTGCCCAACTTCAGAACTAAACTATCCCTTCCGTTTTCTTCTTTTGGAAGCACTTCTTAGCATGAAAGGATACAAATAAACAAGACCGAGTAGCCACCATTTATTTCTAATTAAAAACTAAAAGCTCGTTAACCTAAGAAGTAAGACAGCAACGTCACTGGAGCAAATCAGCTTTCATTCCTGAGCTGCAACATGCTTCTCTGGACAGGGCCAGAGCTGAGATACCCATATTCCACACTGGGTCAGCAATCTTACATGAAAAAAACATGGCCATGATGCATACAGCACCCCAAGAACCTGAGCACATCTCTTTGGAGGAGTGACTGCTCTTAACCAGCTGGCTTTAAGCCAGTGCTGTAGCCAAGCATTGCTCGGTTCACCCCTAGAAAGCCCTACAGCCCCAGACAAACAGTAGGAGATGGGTTTTGTTTTGTGTATAAGCAGTACCACAGCACGAAGGACAGCTTGGTCTATACATTACCAAACCTTTGGGGAAAGGGGAAAACAAATTAAACATAAAGCCTTCTTCATATTCTTCTAGAGCTCCTCCACTGTTTTCTAGAAGAATATAAAAGCGTTGTAAATGCCGAAGCATTCTCAAAGGTTCTTTATTTTCTTTATTTGCTTGAATGGCAAAAACTACAAAGATTGAAACTTCTAGAGGAAAAAAAAAGAAAAAAAGAGAACAACAAGTTTGGTTCTTATTAGTCTTGTCACCAAAATACAGTAAGTATCCTAAAATCATTATTTGTATGGAGGAGCTCACAAAAAAAAAGGAGATGATTGTTGAGCAGAGAGAAGCAGTTCATTGCTTCAGACACTTGATGGCACAGATCCAATCCCTTAAATAACACAGTGTCACAGTCAATACAGGCCTCTAATTCAGTCTGGAGATCCAGCTGGTGCACGCAAACTATTTCAGCTTTGCTCATGCAGCTGATGCTCTACTAAATTGCATCTCATCAATCAAAGGCTAAGCTATCAATTAGCCAACATGCAAAGCACTCTGCCCCTGTCATTTCAGATGCTGGTTAAAAATGTCATGAGTCAATACATTTTGTGGAGGCTTTTGTTTGTTTGGGGTTCATCTGCAGTATCAGCAATTATCTGTCTTGCTTTGCAGAACCTAAGTCTTCTTTATTAAGAAGGCATTAAAAGTACAGAGATAGACAACTGTTAACTTGAACAGCAGATATTTTCTGAACACAATCATCACTACTCTAATAAAAAATGCATTTTGGTGAAAGTAAACAATTTTAAAAAACCCCAATCACAGCAGGATTCTGCCAGAAGATGCAGTAACCACCTGGTTCTCAATGCCACAGGAAGGTTATCCTAAACAACCAGCTAAAAATAGTGCATGGCTGACAAATCCCGGACAGTGCAACAGGGTTACAATCTTCAATTACAGGCACTTCACATTCACAAACAAAGAGCAGAGAAAGAAAACAACGAAGAGAAAGCAGCAAAAAGATACTTTGATAAGCACAAATCCTGGCTTTATTTGGTTTTATTTTCTACCCATAAACTCCAGTAGGAAGACTGCAACTGCTGGAATGCAGGCTTCATCTGAGATAGAAAGCTAAAGCCAAACCTCTGGCGAGAGCACTAACACAACAGCAGCATTTACTGAGTCCATTCATATTGCTGGTGCACAGGCAGGACAAAATGTAGCACCTGCCTCCACAGCTTGTCTTAGAGGCACAGAGCCATTAACAATAAACACCCAACAGACACTGGTTACTGGTCCTAATAAATACAGCACTTCTTTGTGAAACTTGAAGTTAGTACCTGCAGAGCCTGGAAGACCAAATATTGTCCAGCACAGAAACAAACATTTAAGCAGTTTCCCCAGTCTGAGAGATCTGCCTACTTTCATCACTACCCTTCAGGAAGTCTGGATGTGGCTGTTGCTGAGTAAACTTGACATTTCTTGATAACACCGCTGAAATTTGGACATAATTCAAATTTTAATGTTACACAATTCAGACTCCAGAAAGCTCTGGTTGCAAAGTACCAAGCCTGGAGAAACAAAAAAACAAAAAAACTCCACATTTGAAGACATGTAGATCATGTCAGACATCCATAACGCCAAACCATCTGGGAGAATTACATACTCAAGAAGTCAAACTGATGACCTGGAAAACAAGCTGCAATTAAGAGATGCCAGTTCCAGTTGCATTTCTCAAAGGCACAAAGGCAAGACACATAGGCTTTTATTACTACTTGCTTCCCAGGAGAATTTTCTAAAACTTTATGCTTACTAATTTCTTGAGCTTCAACATAAGTCTTTAGAAAAACATATACAATAAATAAATAATTCTTGGATTTCTTGGACCTGAATTCAGATTTTAAGTGTGGATAGGAGATAACTACAAACCTTCCACATTACAGCAACATCCACCTAATAGGAGCCTACACCACACCCCCATCCCCACTGCTAATATCCCAGCAACATGACTCTGTGGCAGGCCTTTGCACTTCTTCTTTGCAAAGTCACAAGAGACATCTCACAGCAAGTGCAAGCAACATCCATCTCTTCATCCCACCATGGGTAGGGTAAGCAGTGTTCAACATACTTCCACCCATCATTTTATCTCCCAGCACCCAAGGTATCATGTCCATGACTGATAGCCTGATGAGAGCTGCTGGAAAAGTTCAAACAAGCCCAAGGCAGTGCTGTTAGCTTGCAAAACCTAAGTGAAATGCTAAGTTGCCAGTGCTAATGCAAGCCTATGAATGTAATATAAAATTTGGATCTTTGCTAAACCCAGCCTACCCCTCGTTGTTCAGATAGTAGCTATTACCCAGAATACACCATCTTCTTATCATGTAACAGTTACTTACAAAATGCCTGCCTTCCAATGATGAAGAAAACTAGGTTTTCCAGTAAAAGGATGCATCTTCAATGGTCACATTGAATGGTCACATTCAATGGTCACGGATTTGACAACAACACAGGACTGAGTCAAGAGATCTTATTTCCAGCTGCCTGACACCTTGCTGAGCTGCCCCAGGCTGTGCTGATAAACTTCCTCCTCCACTGAGCTCCCTGCACTTCCTCAGCTGCACAACACAAATAACACAAATACTCCATGTCAGCCCACAAGCAACCCTATTGATTTTAACATACTAATATCTGAAGGACATGGCATGGATTTTTCTGTCAAAGAAAGGCAATAAAAATCTCCATGCTGCAAAATGACAAAATGTTTTCAAAACCCCAACTTGTTTGCAATCTCAAATATTAGGAGCATACATGGTAAATCTTAAAGTTCTGATCTTAAGAATTAATTTCTTTTACCTCTTATGAGATTAAATTCAGTTCTCATGTCCAAATATTTAATGTTATCACTCAGGAACAGTATTCAGAGGAAGAGCATTTTGCATAGACAAAGCTTGAAAGTTTCCCTTTTCCCCTGCAGAAACAACGCAGGAATGGGCTATCCTGACAGAGAATCCTGTTGCATTTCCAAACCACCTTACAAAGCTATGAAAGGATTTTGTGAAGGTGCAACCTGAGGCATTGGAATGCATTTTGCAACCTTAACTCTGTAGTGAAACAATTTGCCAGGATAAAAATCCACTCATGAGGGACAGCAGAAATGCTGCAAATGAACCGGTCACGATTCATACAACAACCTTTGAGTTGTTATCCTCTCACCTAGAGAGCAGCTGCCAGGAATGCCTGCAGACTACTTTACTAGGGAGGATGTGCATGGTAACAAAAGGAAGCCATAACAATAGCCTCTAAAAGCCTTGAAATTAACAGACATAGCACTTGAACCATTGTATCACTTTTTGTCATGAATTCATCACTCTTTTGAGGGAGAAAAGTGGTGCAAGTGAAGTACACAGCAGCTAGAACTGGCTTAAATACCCTTTCCCAAATGTTTTTTCCCCCAGAAGTCTCACAAAATCTAGCCCCATTCCAAATATAACTGTTAGCACAATACTTGCAGCACTGGAAAAGCAACCTGCCTTCACAGAGCAACTGTCTGTATGTTTGCAAATGAGCTGGCAAATGCATGGCCAGCTACCCTTAAGAGGAATGGAGAGCATCATCCCAGTAACCAGGCATTTTTAAAAGGGATGGTGAAAGGACAAAGGGCAGAGAAGGGATTGATTGCTGACAGTGATGGAGGCAAAAGTGCAGCAAATCAGCTCACTGCTCAGACACACTAATTTGAGTCTTCTAAGCAACAAAACATTCACCTATCAAAATTCCCCTCCTCTGTTCGCACTTCCCCAGCTTCTGTCTGTGACCTGCACTGTGGTTAACCTGCTAACCGCAGTCAACACAATGACTTTACCAGAACACACAAGACAATCTCTACCGCCATTCTGCCCCACCTTCTGCTTGTGTTCCCTGTGATCGCTTATTTCCGTGCAGAAGGGCAGAATGAAGAGGCACCGGTACTGCAGCATACCTGCTGGGAAGTGCTGTGCTGCTCTGCAGCTCCCTCACCTACAGAGGAGAGAGGGGACACTGCCGGCCTTTCCTGCAGCCTTATCCAACTTCTTTGCTGCAAAGCACGGTGCTCATTTCCAAAAAGGCATGACAGAAGCAAGACTGCTGTGTGAAGGAAAAGCAGGGGAGTGAGAGAGGTGTGCTTGCAGAGAATGGATGGGAAAGGTCAAATCACACAAACAATTACACAAAATGCAAAGACTAACAGCCAGTCTGACAGCAGACATGGTCAGTAATGCTGGTCAGACCACTGCCCTTCTCATTTTATGCAGTCACAAGCTGGACTATAACCAGAGCCTAAAAGAGGGAGAAATATGATAAACAGAAGCTTTTGGGAACCAAATGTTTACTTAATGTGCAGTTTTCAATTACTTCCTCCATCTAAGAAATAGAGGACTTTACTTCCCAGAGCTTCATATCGAATAGATGTGTACATATCCCCCATCCTGAAAGGTCAGATTTCTTAAACTCTGAAATCAAAAACTCATTCTAAGCAATAGCATCCAAATATCCGCAGATCTATGTACCCATAGCTACAAACATTTGAAAGAGCGTCAGTTTTCTTTAAAGTTTCCCCTCAAGTTGTTTAAGGAAGTCTGAATCATTAGAGACATGAGTAACTTCAAGCTCTACATGAAGCCTAAAATCTACTGCTTGGTGCTGGCTCTTGGCATCTTGGAACAAACTGCAAAGAATTCAGAGTGTAATAATAAAATTACAGGGAACAAACCATAAAGGCAGATGAGAGGAGCCAGCTGTGGTATGTGGTGCGATGCAGCCTCACAAGCAGTGGCATGAATGTGAGGTGCCTTAAGGAAGATGAACTTGGTAGGGTTAGAGTTACTCAGCAAAGGGAATATTTAAACACCAGGAAAAGGTTAGAAAAAATAAAACCAATCAAAGCCACTTCCCTAAGCACATAAAGAATGCTAGGCAAATCAGTGGAGGCAGTCAGCATTTTTCTTTCTAATGACTAAGCTGCCTTTGATCCACAAGCCAAGACCTGATACATCCCACCCCTTCCAGAGTCAGCCTCAGTCCTGCCTGGGGCTAGTTAACCCAGGTAAAGCATGCCTTATGCTGAAGATCTGAACTTAATTCAATTTCAGAAGTAAAATTGTAGAAAAATCAATCAGAGTGCCAAGCTGATACACACATAACACATACACACATAAGAAAGTATTCCTTGTCTCCACCCTATTTCCTTTTGGATAATAATAGCTTGCTCATTCTATAAACCTTGTGAGGAATCAAAATCCCAGCTTATTTTTACAAGGCAATCTCTGAAGAGTAAAGAAATGTATTTTATTAATCACAGAGATGATAAACAAGAAGTGTGACTTGCAGCCTGAGTTCAGCAGAAGCATCACATGGAGGCAGCTTCCAAGCAGAAGTGAGCAGCTTGTGTGTGCAATCCATCTCTGCTCTCTACTTTTCTTTGTTCTGCAATCAGCATCCCCCCTGTTTGGGAACAGTTACATTACAGCACCGCAGCCAAAAGTCTGCTTTGACACTGTACATGTCAGAGAGCTCTCAGCTGGCCTGGGCCACGGGGCAGCAGCACAATAGACCAAAGAGGCATAGGGAAGGTACAGGGTGATGCTCTTAGCACTCAGACTGCTGGCTACAATAGGCCTCACAACTTTCACCAAGCAATGCTGAAATACAGTTTTGGCGAAGGATGAAATGTAGGAATTTTTAAGATCAAATTGCATGCTCTGATCACAGACTTGGCGGAGGCTATCTAACTTGCATGCCTCCAAGATTTAAGATAACAAGAGTTTAAGGATTTGTAATTGGAAGCTTGCTGATGCATCGTATTTGCCAAGTGAAAAAGTTCTACCACATTTAATACTTCAGCAATGATTCTTACAAAGGGTCCCATTCTCTTTAATCTGCTTCAGAGGATGAGACACAGAAAAGAGTATCTGATCCCTACTCTAGGGAATGTTTTTTAGCAGAGGGGTTGGACCGGATGTCTCTGGTCTCCCAGTCTCTGCACCTCTGTAACTCCATGAAAGTTTACATGACCATTAAAAAAATAGTAGTAATAATGACATAAAGAGAAACCACTGTCTGGTGACCATTGTATTGGGGATAAAACAACTGAGTTCTAAAGCCCAAACTCTCTACACTCGGATTTCATGGGCTGCTTGGAGGACCTGTGTGTAGAAATCACAACACAAACTGAGGCTTAACACCAGAGGAAAACCTATCTCCAAGCAGAAATCAATCAACACTAACTCACATCATCCTAATCTATAATAAAGCAAACAAATGTGTTTATTGTGAAACGAGGTAACTTGTTTGAGCAGTAAGAAAAGTTCATCTGTGTTTCAGTAGGCAATCTGAACATTCCAACCTTTGCCCATGGTAAATCCAATTCATTTCCTACTTCTGAAACGTTCTTGCTATCAAGTAAACATGTAGGTCATAACAAAGATGTAGCTTCCTGCCCCAGGGCTGTGGGGAAATACACCACTGTATTTTTTTCTGCATGATCGCATAAAGTTATAACCCAGTGGCCTCAGGGCAGAAAATATATGCCTAAAGAAAGCACATGCAACATTGCTAGTTTGCAGAACAGCCAATTTACTGTTCTCAAACACAACACAGACAGCCCTTCAACAACCTGGGAAAAGACAGGGTAACCCTGGCCACTACGTTCACTAGCAGAAACAAGAAATAAGAAAGATACTTCAATCATCCATTACATGGTTTCTCCCTGTGAAGAAGAAAGCTTATCTAGCTTTCACTTGTGGCAAACCTCATGCACCCAGATAAATCAGATTATTTCGCCCTGCATTAATTCAGATTGACGTTTGCACAGCGTCATCCTTCTTCATAAGGGTCGATTGAAAGGGAATCACGGAATCATTAAAGTTGGAAAAGACCTCTAAGGTCACGGAGTCCAAGCACCGACCCATTCCCTTCATGCCCACTGATCACATCCCTCAGTGCCACATCCACGCGGTGCTCGAACACCTCCAGAGACGGTGACTGCACCATCTCCCCGGGCAGCCTGTGCCACTTTGCAACTCTTCTGGAGAAGAGTTGTTTTCCTAACGTCAGCGTGGTTACCAAAAGATAAAGCGCTGACGGAGACGGACCATTTCTAGCAGAGCAGCTGCTGAGCCCACCACAGCCGCGCGCCCGGCGGTGCCAAAGGCGCTCGCTCAGCTGCAGCGGCACGGGGACACGGAGCTCAGAGCTCACGGCATGAAAGCAAGCGTGAGGTTTCAAAATACGCCCCAGCACCTACGTGAAACGGGTGAAAACAAACAGACACAACTTTAGATCAAACGGACCCAGGACTTGATTTCTTACCGACGATGGGGAAATGACTAATAACACTGCAACCCGCACGGAAAGCCGAGAACGGCTGCACCCGCTGCACAGATACCACAACATAAGGGTATTTACTAACGAAGAAACCCACGCCTGGTGCCTCACTGTCTGATTCCCCTCAGAGCCCCCGAGGCGTGAAGGGGAAGAGCGGCAGGAATGCCCCCGCACATTCGACCCCTCCGCCTGGCTCGCGCTCGCCGCCCGGCCGCACCTCGCTCAGCCCTAACTGGGATCGCCAGCGCCCTCCCACCCGCACAGCAAGGCGCGGCTGACACGGTGCCTCCCCAGAGGACCAGACCCCGCCGCTGGCGAGGGACAGCGACTCACCGCTCAGGTAGTTGGTCCACTTGTACAGCACGCCCTCCATGGCGACCGGGCCCCTGCCCCCATGCAGCGCAGCCGGCCCCCGGCGCGCTCACGCCGTTCGCCGCTGCCTCCCGCTGCCGCTTCTGCCGGCACCCAGGGCCATAGCGGGGCGCCGCCCGCCCTGCGCGGCCCGGCCCCCGCCGCCGTGCCGGCCCTCTGCCACGCTTCTGGCGCAGGGTGCGCCCAAAGAACCACCCCTCAGCGCTACGGTTGCGTAAAACATTCCAAGAATAGCAACTCCGCCTGACGAGCACGCGAAAGGGGGAGGGAACGGGCGCAGCACGCCCGAAGCAGGTGGCCTCCCGCAGCCTATAGGAACGCCTTCTTGGTGACGGCGCTGTCCAATCGGAGGCCGGCAGGAGCCGGCTCTATTGTGCAGACTCTCCGGCGCGCTAGCGTTCGCTTCCTGGAGCTCAGGTCCCGCCCCCTTCGCTTAGCGACCCTCTCGCAAAACGCCGCTTCCGATTGGGCAAACCGGAAAAGGCAGCCAATGGGCCAACGCTTCTGCTTGAGCTGAACCAATCAGAGGACGTGGTTCCCCCTAGTCCCGGCCGGCACGAAGTCGAGGGCTGCTGGCCGTGAGGGCAGCTGCCACGTCTGCGGGTTGGCCGGGCCGAGGGGCCGCCGTGCTGCCAGCAGCTGGTGGGCCATGGTGGGCTCGCGGCGCTGAGGTGAGCGCTGGGTCTGGCGGCGGGGCGGGATGGCTGCGCTGCGGGCCGCCCTGCTGAGCGTCCTGCTGGGCTGCGCGGCCGCGGCCCTCATCCCCGCGGCCGACGTGAAGGTGGAGGTGCTGCAGAAGCCGTTCCTGTGCCACCGGAGGACCAAGTGGGGGGACATGATGCTGGTGCACTACGAGGGCTTCCTGCAGAGCGACGGCTCCATGTTCCACTCCACGTGAGTTTCCCGGGGCGCGGGGCCAGCTTTGTGGATAGGATGTATATATGTGTGTGTGTGCGTGTAAGTGTGTGGTGCAAGAGGATGAAACAAGCTAGACGAGAGCTTTGCTATCACCTCAGAGCTGGCAGCCAGGAAGCTTGCATCGCTGGCAGACGCTGCTGCCTTTTATATTCTGATGTGCTGTAAGTGGTGTTCCGTACCCGGCCCAGACACATCGCATTCTGAGGGCAGCTGCGATGCAAATACGAGGAGGAGCCTGCAAATCCCTTGCTAATGGTGCCTTTCCTGTGAAGCGATGGGGTGCTAATAGTGGGAGACAGCGAGATGCTTACGAGGCCGCAGGCTGCACTGGAATCACTTGTGGAAGTCATTTTAAATAGCAGCCAAAACAGACAACGCTTTGCATGTTCACGGTCCTGCAGACGCAAATTAAAATCTCACTAATTTTCTCTTGTAGCTAACCCGTCTCTCTCAAAGGAGTTGTAGTGACGCTTTAAGATTTTGCTGCTGACTAACTCCTGTAAGTGCTCTTATGTCGTGTTCAGCACCTTTCTTGCATGACTAGAAATGGAGCTTTGGGCTGTAGTTAAAATTCTGTGCCTGTCAATAGATTGGAAGTGGTTGTGTTGTACCACCTGGTTATATTTGAAAAGGGGGTCGTCTGCCTGTTTTAAGTGTTCTGCATGCATTTATTTCTCTTTTTCTAGGTATCTGTTGTGTAGTCGTTTTTTCTTCCGCTGGCTTTTTCAGGAGAGATGTGACTGACTCTTCTAAGCATGTTACAAGGTATACTGCAGTCATGGCCAAGCTGATTTGTGACTTGCGATTTACAAAGAGCTTACATAGCCTTGAGCATAACTTCCAAGCATAAATGCCTTTCTAGTCTGATCAGTTTCAAAGCAAAATAAATGATCAGGAAAGTGAAGATGAGGATCCAGGTTTCTCAGCGTTGTCTTGAGTGCACCCTGTATGTGCTGTTTCATTCCTTTGCAGTTCTTAAGGCGCCTTGTCATGCAAGACATAACTTCTAAGGACTTCAAAAGTTTAGAACTTTCATTTGAGAAATACCAAGATACCATATAGGCTTTTATTTTTTTATTGCATAAGTGTGAGTGTTTTTGGTCTGTCCCATTTGCCTTTTATGGAACTTGCTGTTTAAAGATTGTGTTTTATTCCATTCTTTTCCAGTCACAAACATAACAATGGGCAACCTATGTGGTTTACACTTGGCATAAGAGAAGCCATCAAAGGCTGGGACAAAGGTTTGAAGGACATGTGTGTGGGGGAGAAGCGGAAGCTAACTATTCCACCAGCCCTTGCTTATGGAAAAGAAGGGAAAGGTAAAATGCCTAAACTCCTCTTGCTTAAATTGTTTTTAATCTCTATTAATTTTACTGATTTTGACTGAAGAGGTTAGCAAGTTTTCCGTGTTGATATCATTAATTAAGGGAAATTATTGGAGTGGGGTGCTGTTTCTCGAAAACTTGTTTTCTGCAGAAAATACTCATTAAGTGTCTTAAGTGGTGAATGCAGGAGAGGAATTTGTGACAGCAGCTGTGCTGTACATTCTGAGTGTTACTTCTGTTAGTGCTGAGCTCAGCAGTGCTCTGCTTTATTACTTATTTTCAGTCAAGCTTGAAGTGGTTACTATAGTTAACACTTTGGTTGTTGCATCTGTGTTTGTGATAATAATTCCATGAATGTGCATGTGCAAGCCTTGTTCTTTTTTGTGGGTTTCTTCTAGGAAGCTGAAGAACCTCAAGTTCTGTTCATCCTCTTATGTTCTTAAATGTTACAATGAAAACTCACCATTTATTTCTCCATATAGGGGCACTTCATTCTTTCCTTCTTACAACTTTGGGCAGCTGTGCCTGTTACCCAAAATAAGATATGTGGGAACATTAACAAGCAAGCTGATATCTACCAAAAACGTACTGAATGATGTGCAGGCAGATAAAAGCATGGCTTGTAATGTTTTCTCTCAACCTGTGTGCTGCTGGCAGTACTTTTCTCCCCTTTCAAACATTTTCAGACAAACCTTCTTTTAATGAGAAGGTCAAGACTGGAATGTGTGGTTAAATGAGTGACAGTTTAAATGATGCAGGAATGTTACTTTTTCTGCTTTATGCACGGCACAGCTGTAAGTCTTTTTCTACAAAAAAAAACCACCACCATTAAATGCTGTAGAGCTCACCTGGTAATTACAGGCCTAATTGCTTTGACTGAAGGCAACTGTAGTGCTTTACATATTAAAGGCTTGCAAGCCTCACTTATGCATTTAATGCAAGAAGGCTGAACTAGTAAACGCTGCTAGCTGCGTGCTTTGGGAAAACACTGAAGTATTTGAACGTATGAACCTTATGTTGCTGTGCTGTTGAAGAATTCTGTTTTCTTCATACTTTCCACTGAACACTCAGTTCACTAGCTTCCCACCTGGTGCCTTTCTTGCTCTCTGTCCTGAATGATGAGTCACATGCCTTATTCTGCAACCCTCAGGAAAAAAATTTACCTATGTTCCAAACCCCATGCAGGCCACCGTGGCCTATATTTCCAGAAGATTCTGTACATTTTTTCATTCTGGAGATCTATTAGCTTGTTAAATATATTCTGAACTGCAGAAATAAACATCACAGCTTCCAAACTGTTAAGTGAGGATTAATTTTCTCCTTATTTCAAGGCATGCACGTATTTTTGGAGTGCCTCTATCCAATATAGAAATAGAGAGGTTAAATAGGACCAAATGGCAGAGGAGCAAAGTTCAGAGCTAAATAGTCTTTGACAGTAGCATCAGCCATTAGGGTGAGGATGTATCATGCTATTGAAAAAGCCAGAGACTGATAAACTCTAGAGATGGTAATAATGAAATGTTCTCTGGCACTATCAGAAAATTATTAATGTATTGACTTGCATCAAAATGGAATGATGTTAATAACATTATGTGCAGGCTTATGTGTCCAGTTTCTGCTGTGTGTTTGGAAGTAGTTCAGTGCTTTTTGTGCTACAATTCAGAGACAGCCATAGGATACTGACAGCATTGCTGCCCTTCTGCTTTTCTTGTCAAGAAGTGCCAGG
The DNA here is from genome assembly GCF_019238085.1 of Lagopus leucura. NCBI lineage: Eukaryota > Metazoa > Chordata > Aves > Galliformes > Phasianidae > Lagopus > Lagopus leucura. Next base: position 17,724,148 of record NW_024962334.1, read on the forward strand.
ATACCACTGACAGAGGTAGCATTCAGTCCATCTGATGCACTACTTGCCTTGCTGTCCATTGGTCTGAGCTGTGTACTGAAACAGTAGCCACCTAACTTTATGGTCTATTTCACTGCTTTCTGCTCAGACTTGGTCTGGCTCAAAAAGTGGTTCAAGAATCTTGTCTCATAAGTCTGTGATGAGTTACTGAATAGGAGCTCACAAGAGTACACGCTAGCTTTCAACGAAGCTGGTTGCATCTGAACTTGCACATGTGTTGCAAGGGCTGCTCAGGGTCTGAGCTACAATCTAAAATAGTTGTACTTAACACTGTTACAGATGCTTATTCATTTTGGCTCAAAATGCAAGTTGCTTTGAAATAATGGGATTACTCTGAAGCATGTGGCTTTCATGGTGCACTAAACGTGTATCTTTCTAACTTCGTTCTGTACAGGAAAAATTCCACCTGAGAGCACATTGATCTTCAATATTGACCTTCTAGAAATTAGGAATGGACCCAGGTCTCATGAGTCGTTTCAAGAGATGGATCTTAATGATGACTGGAAGCTGTCCAAGCAAGAGGTGAGTGGGTTACTTTTCTTGCAAGCAAATTTAACAGAATTATGTAGTAAAAATGAAAAGATAAGGTAAAGCTTGGAAGCTTAGCTTTCAATAAAAGCTGAAGATGCACGGCTATGCTGTACCAAGCTGAGCCTTGGATCTTGAGCTGCTGAATTGAGGAGTCTACAAGTGGATTTTGCAAGCTGCGGCATAGGCATGTGATGGAAGTGCACCCCACACTTATGGAAAACTTCATGAAGTAGAACATCTTAGAAATAAAACTTCAAGGTTTGGTTGTTTGTTTTTTTTTTGAGTTAGTTGCTGCTTAACTAATAAACTAGATTTTGAAGATCACCTACTGTAAAGCAGTCCTGTTTTGTAGCTTTTACTGCCTGAAGAACATTTATGGAGCACTATTCTGCATTATTCTTGTTGCCTTTTATTTTCAGGCTTCTGTTTTTACGCTGTGTGTATGTTATCCATGAGAAGTTAGGATAAACCACTAAGTTCATAGAATTACCAAGACTGGGAAGGATCTCCAAGGTCTTCTAGTCCAACTGTCCACCTACCACCAATATTTCTCCACTAAACCATGTCCTTAAGTACTATGTCTAAAGATTTCTTGAGAACTTCCAGGGATAGTGACTTAACCACCTCCCTGGGCAGCCTGTTCCAGCATCATTTTTTATTTAGGGACTGGTTCAGTTTGTCAGTCCTTAGGAGGGTTATCTTTTTGTAATGCACAGCAGCTAGGCAGTGTCAGTGTTTCCAACATGCATATTAGAAACATGAGTAATGACCACAACACACACTGGAATGTGAAATGAATAAAACAGACCTGAAGCGTGACCCATTTATCTTTCTGTTAACAGTCCACTCTTGCAGTTTCTGTTAAACAGGTTCTGTCTATTTAACAAAGGGATGTGTTGCTATTAATATTCTGGAGATGCATTGCTATTAATACTCTGATAGAAAGCTTTGTGATTCAGAACACTTAGGCTCTTGGTAGTTAAACTCAGTAAAAATTGCTTGCCGTTAGTAAATGGCTTGGTGTACGTAACTGTTCTAGCTCTCCATTCAAAAACTGCCTTGAATCTATTTGTCCTTCAGAGCCTTGAGATTTCTAGTAAGACATTGTAATGTGTTGCCATTAGAGCAGTAAATGTAAAGATTATGGATAGATTTCTGTATCATTTTGGGGTTGCTGTTTGGGTTTACATCTGCTAGTTTGACAAATTGCTAAGACATGAGAATGCTGTTTTAGTTCTGACCAATTGGTAGCTATAATTTCTGCCTACCCGTTCATACTTTACTATATAGACATCAGATGACATACTTTCTTGGCACAGTTTTCAGTCGTACAATAAAGCCATGGCAACTAGTTTGCTAGCTTTATTTTCTTTCATCACCAAGCAGGGCCAAAGAATCTAGTTAGACAAGTTTCCTTCTGTTGTGGCGTAGGAAGGAAGATAACTATTAATAGTTTAATACTACCATCCCAACTCTGTCTCTTACATTCCAGTAATCAATTATCTTAAATATGAAGATGTTAACTCTCATCTTTTATCTAATAGGTGAAAATTTACTTGAAGAAAGAATTTGAGAAGCATGGAGCAATGGTAAATGATACCCAGCATGATGCTTTGGTTGAAGACATATTTGATAAAGAAGATGAAGACAGTGATGGGTTTATATCTGCAAGGGAATTCACATACAAGCATGATGAGCTGTAGAAAAGGATGACATAATTTTTTTGACACAAATGGCAATGACTTAGACTGTCTGGTTCTCTTGTCGTCTTGGTTCTGTGTTTTGGAGTTGACAGCTGCCATTGGCAGAAGAGAAATGACAAAAAAACAAACCCACGCTTTTTTATATTAAAAGAGAATTTCAGTTGTTTACGTTAAAAATATATATATATTTTAAACTATTTGTAAGATTGAAATTGTACTTTTGTGCAATGAAGACTTGCACATTTTGTTTTTTAATTTTGTATTAACTTATTTTTTCAGAAATGAAACAAGGTTTCCAGGTATCGAACATCTTGAAAATCAAAATCCAGTACAGTGCCTTTCTGTGCTTTATTTCTTCAGATCACATTCAGTGACTTTTACATATGACTTCTAGTCTGACTTAATCAATTATTTGACCTTCTTTTTTGTACCTTGCTGCTTGTAAAGCGGTGTGCTGGCATTGCTTGCTTTCTGCAGATTTTGAAATATCCACTAGAAAGCATCAACACCTTGTAAGACAGCTGAGAAACTCATACGAAGCTGAATGAGAAGAATGGCTGTCCTATGCTGATTCTGCTTTTCTAAAGGAGAATACTAAAATAACCGTTTGCATCACTGAAGGAAAACAAACAAACAAAAAAATAGGAGTTAAATATCAGACCTTCTCATTTTTATATTAGCAGTGTTCTAGAAGATAAGGTACTATTTTCCAAATAGTTTTGTTGTTCTGCAGAGGTAGCGTCCTTCACTTCCTTACATGCATTGGTTTGTGAAGAGATTGCATTTTCTTCACCTCAGGTGTTGAGAGACATCTAAAGAAAAAAATTTAGCAAATTTTTTTTCCCCATTTTCAGAAAGGAAGGAAGGAGCATGCTAACATGCAGGTCAGTATGTCCTAAAGAACATTTTGTGTTACTTGCCAGCTTTGCTACTGCCTGAATTGTAGAATTTGTCTTATTTTTTTTGCACCTTTGCTGTATTTTCACAGGTAGCACAAAAGTTATCTGAGTCTTAAGTAATAAAGTGACTTTTAAAAAAAGAAAAAAGAAATGTGAGGTAAACATTCTGCTGCTGAATCTTTATGGTGTGGAGATGATGAGGATTTCAGCTCTGTCTTGTGTGTTTGAACCCTCTCTAAAGAGGAAGAAGCTTAGTCATCATCCATGGGCCTGAATGAGTGGGTGAGGTATCTCTTAGAAGGATTTAGCCTTTATTCTTCCAGCACTAAAATGGGTTTCTGTACAGAATACTTGGATTTAAAAATACTGCCATAGGTTTTGTAGGGATATGAGGTAAACCAAATTGTATAAAATCAGTATTGCTGTAATGTGCTAAGGAGGGGTGGGGGAGCTTGGGGAGAGTTGCGTTCAAGATCCTCAATTAGCTTGATGAAAATCTTCTCTGCAATCTAGCGTTGCGTGTAAGTATTAGAAGACTGCTTTATTATAGACAGCAAGGATTTCTGTACAGTGATTGTGCTACGTGAAGATATGCACGGGTGGAGTTTTTGCGTTCCAGCATTTGGTATTTTATGGCATGTGGCTTACATGATGTGTAGTTTTTCATATTTTGTTTTAAACTGTTTTTTTTTTTTTTTTTTTTTTTTTACCCTTCTTCACAATGTCTAGTTTTCTTGAACCTATTTATTCTTTAGTTCTGTGGCAGTCACAGTAGAATGGCATAGGATGCTACTTCCATTTGTTCTTCTGCTTGTTGCCTGTCCTGGTTATTGTGAGGAAATAATTAACAAGTCATCTTACCAGTCAGTCATGAGTTTACATAAACTTTTTTTTCCTTTTTGCTCTAGAAAATTTGTCTTGCCTGACATTGTTTGTGTGCTGAGCATCTTGATTTCTCCTACAGTCACCAGAGCACAAGGCACTTTAGAGTAATTCATCATATTTATATAGTTCATGTTCTGTTAGGGTGGATGCCTTATCAGTCAGAGGTGCCTATCTTCCCCCATTAACTACGTGGGGAGCATAGACAATTCTTGCATCCAAGGCCAAGAATGTCTAATGGGTTATAAAGTTGACCCTTGAGGCATTACTGCTTAAGATTCAGGATCTGGTTGGTAACAGCCAACCAAATAGAATTACAATGTGAATGCTGCTGGGAAGAGTAGAATTGAGACTTGGAATGGGTATATCAGGTTTTAAAATCATTTGCAGTATTTAGCATGCTCACTGAACATCTGGCTGGGAAATGAAAGCATAAAAGCATGAAATAAAACTTGACCCTGATTACTGGCCAAATACTTCAAATTTAAGCTTTTTTTAATGGATACCAACCTACTTCTAAAGTGAAGGCCAAATGTTTTGCTTGTATTCAGTAGGAGTTTGGAGTCGGTGAATACTGTGAAATATGCATTATCTTCTGTTTAGATTTTGAAAATATTTCATAAAAATAACTTCAAGTAAACATACTGTAGACAATTAATGCCAGCAGAGTATTAAAGCTGCAAGGCCAAGATGATTTATTTGGTGTGCTGTGCGTAGATTTACACGGAGTGAATTCGTTTTAATGCTTTTCTTGGTAGCTATGTTACATTTCTGAAATTGAACTTAAAAATTTCTTAAAAGTGCAAAATCAGCAGCAGATTTCAGAAGCTGCTGCAACCTCATTACCATTTGCTGTCATTCAAGTTCTTCTGTGAAAATGAAGAAATTTCTTAGGAAATAACTGCCTGTCTTACCCTCAGCTGGTTGTTAGTCCCTGGGGCGTGCTTCTGCAGTGTCAGCAGGAGCCAGCTAGCTACTTACAGGGGAGCAGACATGAGCAGCTGCTCCTCCTCTGATGGGAGAAGAGGTATTGGAACTTCAGTAGCACTCAGCAACCGGCTTCTGTGCAAACTGCAAGCTCTATTTCCATGAAGAAACAAACCTTTGCTGCTTGTCTGTAAGATGCTGCACTTGAAAAAGTGGAGATGGCTCAACGGTGTTGTGAGCACGTACTGGATTGTTCCTCTTGCAGCTTGTAGCCTTCTCCCCACATTTCTTGTTTTCTGGTTACAGATGAAAACACTTTTTTTTTTTTTTTTTTTTTTTTACATACAGCAGTCTGTCATTCAGAGCTATGACCTAGCAATTACAATAGGAGTTGCTGTTTTGTGTACTTCAGAGCTCCTTTTATTTGAGAATCCTTGATAAGCATTGCAGTGACACAAGAAGGCTTTTGGCAAAGCTTCAGGAACAGTGTTTACAATCTTAAGTGTTTTCTGAAGCTTTCTTCTCTGAAATCAACTGACACAGCAAATGGTGTTGAAGCTAAAGGAAATTGCTTTACTGGGTTTCAAGTCTTTGCTTTATAATATTTTACGTCTGCTATCAACAATGTTTCTGGTATTGAGGTGTTTATGATGGGATCATAAAACTGCAGTGTGAAGTACGTATTGCACTGCTATGATAATTATTGTTCATGATACTTAGGACAAAAATGATCTATGGCATGTTTGAGAATTCCACATAAAAATTGGTGTTACAGGTCAACCATTAAATTACAAGTGCCTTTGTCATATGTGCTCTCCAAACCACAGTCTCTGTTGCTGAAGAGTCTACCTCTTAATCCAGAGATCTCAGCCTGAAATGGCAGCTATGAGCAGGGTGGAGAGAGCTCACTGCTTTGGGATGTTTCTGGGAAAAGGAGTGAAGCTAGGGCAAGTGCAGTAAGGCACAGAAGAGTGATTTGAGAAATGCAGAAGGCTTTGTTGTCTCAATCCTTTGGCATCTGATTCCTTGGCAGAAAACTGGCAGCCACTGCTACAGGTACTGCACATCGTAAGACAGCGGGTTCTTGGTCTGACTTGGGTTAGAAATCGCTGCTTCAGCTGATTCTTTTTGTGGGTTCTCCTCTTGTCACAAAGTTAATTCACACTTTCAAGGTTCATTAAAGAATATTCAGAATAGTTATTCTGAGTTTAATGTTGTCCTAAAATATCTCAGCCTCACTGTAAAGCTTTTGCAAAAAACAAAAACAAACCATGAAATAAACCCAAAACAGCTTCATTATTTTCATATAATCCTGGATAATTTTAGCTTTTCCTGAAAGCCAATCATAATGCTTACGTTCTGTGCCCTACTTTTCTCCTGGTGTTCAAGAAAAACAACTGTGACATAATGATCTTTCTTTAGCTATCCTGGTTCTGCTCTTACATCTGTGCATGATTATGTCCACAGTTTTACTCAGGAAGTTAACTAAGAAGATCAGTAAGAAGCTGCAGGGACAAACACATCCTTGCTTAGCTTTCCCAACCTGCAGTGAGCTCAGATGGGAAACACCTTTCATTGCATAATTTTAATTCCCAGAGCTTCAGATCCAAAAGTAGAGTGGTTTAGCTTTTACTTGATTTGGAAGCCTTGTGTTATTTTCTATCTTGGATGATATTAAAAAAAAAAAAAAAACAAACAAACAAACAAAAAAACCTTAGTTTAGCTGAGAAATTTGCCACTGAAGTGTAAGATAAACTGAAACTTCAGCATGTCAGGCAGATTTTGTGCAAGGTTTCTGAATACCCTGTTCTTGATGGAGGGTGAGAGTTTGTACAGAGGGACGTGTTCTCTATTAGAGAAACAAAATCTTTGAAGGCTTACATTAAAAGCTTGCTGGCTTTTTATTTACTGACTGAAATACTTTTCATAATGTTGTTAGTAACACATCATGTACGTGGGAGGGATTTTAAGCATATGTGCTGTCTATTCCTTATCCCTGTCCTTGCGAAGGGCTGGACTGAGCCATAAGTGGAAACCAGGGAAAATGATGTTCTGAGGCTTTTGCACATGTATGCATGTTTGTTGTGGAGGTGGTGCTTTGTTTTCTTGTAACTGCTCTGCATCTTGACTAGGTAAATAATGAACAAAGACCTTTGAAAAAATATTAGGTTTATTTGGCTGCTGAAATCTGGTGTAGCCAACTCTTCAGAGCTCCTCAAATCTCTTTTATGCTTTCCTCTAATTTAAAAATTCTGAGGCTGTTCCTACTACTGAGAGCTGCTCTTTGTATTAGGTATGATGCTTCTAATTTCTAGTTTGTGTTGTGACCTGCTTAAGGAGATTAAATGATGCAGGATAATTGATTTCTCATCTGAGAGTCAGACTGAAAGCATTAAATCAATTCTGTCCTCTTACATTTTGTTGCCATTGAAATTTCTTTAAAGGAGCTGATGTTTCTTCTTTCCCAGACTACTAAACTAGGTAATACCCATTTCTTTTGCACATGTGGCTTGCTGTCTCTCTGGAAGTAAACAGCTCAGCTTAGCTCTGGTATCTCTAATCTGCTGGGCTATGATTTCAGAGCAGGTTTTCATTCCGTAAATGCAAAGCAGAATGCATTAGTGACTCTGTGCCCAACTCTGGGTATGGAATCCATGTAGTTATACCTAGCAGACTAACAGTAGCTTAAAGAAAATCCTGACTTTCTGGATTACTCTTAGCAGCTTTGAAAATACTGTTTTGTGCTCCTTCCTTTTAACAGAAGGATGCAAATGCAAATTGTTACTATTATTCCAGCCCTTAGCTGGAATCCCATCTTGTCCTCATTGCTATTGTCACTAGTTGGGTTAAAATCTGGGAAACAGAAACAGCCAGTGTTAATTTGTTAGCAAGTTCCTCCTATGGCAGGGCTTTACAGCCTCAAGCTGCCATTCACAAAGCAGTGGGGCACTGTGAAGGCAGCCATAACCTCTGCACCTTGCCTTTTCAGTAGGCAGCTGTGGGAGAGCAGTACAGAGGCAATAATGTCTCTAGATAACTAACTGAAGTGCTGTCAGCCAGGTCCTGCTGTCACACTGCAGCCCTAGGGTGTAAAGCTAAGCACAAGCCTGGGGAAAATACCCCTGGCAATGGGGGGAAATAGAAGAGAAAATAGAAAGGCAGGGGGACAGCTTGTTGTACCAGCCCCCTTTTCTTGTCTGATAACTTCAGCCAAGGAAGCTTAAACACTTTTAGGTGACTGATTGCTGATGTTTCTTCGTTAAAATAAGTACATAGCATGCAACCAGTGTGAAATAGCAGAATTCGAACTGTGTACTATCTTCCCCACCACCTCTTCTCCGCCATTTTCCAGACATACATTCTGGACGAATGTATGTAGATGTATGTAATGTAAAGTCCTAGGGGCTCTTTTATGAGTGAGAAATTCTGACTTGGGAATATTTGTCCAAAACTTAAGCCCCCTGATGTGCAGAATAATAACAAAGGCTGCAAAAAAAAAACGTGCATAGATGGGACGTGCCACTGTTCAGTGTCCCAGCTTATGATGTGTATGGAGTGGTGAAAAGTGGTTGCTGACACATGTTTGACTTGGAAGTGTACTTGGCAGACCTGTTGCTGTGGTAACTAATCAGAAGGCTAACCTCCTCCGAATGAGTGCTGTTTGCATTGCACCAGATGGCTCATACATCACGTAGTGGCATTTTCTGTCCCTTTCATTACTGTTCAATCTTTTCTCTAAGTGCTGTGATTTAATTTGCAGCAATTTAGACACAAATTATTCAGATTTGTGACATGCTAAAATACAATACAAAGCTGCTTGGGTGGATGCAACCGAAGATCTACTGTTTCAATAATGATATATATAGAGCACAGGGTTACCATAGCATATTTCTTGCAGATAAAGTGAGACCATTTTTTCAATTCGTTGCTCTGCTACAAGCAGTTCTGCCCAGGCAGCGTGCTAGCAATGAGAATATGGATGAAAGCTAAGGATAATTTCATTAAAAATTCTGTATTTGTATTTTCTGATTTTTATCTGTTGGGGTTTTTTTATTTTTTTGTTTGTTTGTTTGTTTGTTTGTTTTTATTACTGGCTTATTTTCTCAGAATGACAGATCTATTTCTTTCACCTACTTTGACTATTTATTATTGTGAGCTACTGTCAAGAGATTCAGCCTAATTGTTACAGATTCTGTTACAACTCACCTATAAAGCCATAGACCTAGAGTTTTTTCTTAAGTCAGTAATAATAAATGTCTCATGATAACTTTAGAATTACGAAAATAAGTATGCTGTCACAGATCATTATACATCATCAATGTTCTAGTTTTCCTGCTTTAAAAATCAAGTGATAGACAATGCTTTTTTGGTAAATGTAATCATCACTCCAGGGAAAGGCAACCTTCTTGAATGGGTGTTTAGTTGTGTAGTTCAGTGCTGAGTCTGACAGGTCTCTAGACGTCAAGCACACCCTGAATCCTTGTGGTGTGCTGGCTTCTTCTGTCCCTGTGACTCTGGTTAGCAGTTGTGCTTTGTTGTGTCACTTCTACAATGGAGAAATGAATTACTTTCTGTGTGCATGAGTAAGAACTGGGCATCTAAGCATACCATTGTGCCTGCGATGGCATCTTACGTACAGCTGCAGCCATTTACATAGCTTAATCTTCAATGGTTTAATTGGATAAAGGGGGTGCACCCAGGATTTCTCCTATCTTTGTAATTCAAACAATCACTGAGCCCAGCAGATGTGATCTCTGTGTGTCAGAATATTGCACCTGCTGCACTCTGCCTTTGTTATGGACAAAACTCCCAGAGTGTGGGAGAAGTACTCTCAACTATCTGCACCGATCTCCTGACTATAAAAAAGGAACCAACACCAAAGTATCATTGATGATTTCTGCTCTTTTAATTTATGACATCACAGCTCATCTGAATTTACTGGCCTATGATATGACTATTATCCTAGGGGCTTCAGGGGTTTTTCAGTGTTGCACAGAGTTAGCTCTTCTGTGCTTAGGATTTTTGCTTCTGTAACTCACTGCAAATGGAGTCCATTAAGTTTAGTAGAATGCCTTTATAGCTACAGGTTTAGAATTCTGACTTAGCAGTAGGCAGCTAATTTTTCTCTGTACAACACTAACTCATCTGATTATTATGTGCTCTGAAACAATGCTCCACCAGAGAGGACAAGGCTAAGATAGTTGCTTGAAATATCAGAAAAGCATACCAACAAAAGGGATTTACTGGCTGAACTCACCTTTCACAAAAACATATATGACTTAAAAACCTAAGTGGTCTTTTTTGTTGTCTGAATTAAGCTAATTTGTTTCCTTCTAAACAGTGCTGAAAAAAAAGTCATTTGATTGACTGTATGTGTGTCTGCATGTCTGCTGTCTTAGATTTCCAGAGGAAAATAGTTTGGAACGGAGGAATCAAATTTATTAGTACTAAGGATGCTGGATACTAGTTCTGCTGAATAGGCTTTGATCTCCAACTGAGGAGGTGTTGAAAGGACAAACACACAGTGACTTAAACTGTGTGTTGCTCTGGTTGATTAGTTTTTCCACACATTAAATAAATAAATAAATAAAACCAAGGAGAACAAGGGTTCTTTAAATTTCTGTTCTGTGAAGATGTGTCCTTCCTGTGTTCCTTCAATGTTGCATTTTTTACATATCCATAAATTCTGATGTCATTATATTAAATGTGATGAACAAATAATAGATGAACATCATGGTTTTGTCCTAACCATAATAGTTTTGTATTTTTTGTTTATGCAGCAATCTCCGTTCAGAGGTTTCAAAGATGCAGCTGTAACTGAGAGCTCTCTCCATTTCATTTTCTCCATCTCATTTATAAGGCAATTTAATTGCCATGAGGTTAACAAGCAGTAGGCTTATGGCAGAACAGCTCCCCTGATTGCTGGGACTGTGCTCTAACCACTCGTCTTTGCTGCTTTACACAGGTCGTGACAGCTTACACAGAAAAGAAGCATCAAGGATTTCTGTGAAGCCAGTGTTCAGTCATTCAGTAGACAGTAATAATTCTTAGGTAGATTATACTTAGCCATAATCATCTCTAGAGTAATTAGGAGAACAGACTTAGTCATGTAAGTGAGCATAATAGGGCAATGAAAGTAGTGTGTTATAGGATATAATTTAAAATTCCTTTTAAATTGCACCTGCTCTTTTCTTTTGCTATCTTTCTGCTTCTGAGAAGCGAGCTGACTCTGACATGGTTCATCCTTGCTGTAATGCCAGAGCAAGGAATTTGGATTGCTATTTTTAAACAAAGTTATTACAATTAAACTGGTATAAACTCCTCAGCTTTTCAGTATTGATTCAAACGATTCAAATCACCTTACAGTCAGGTATTTCAAGTACAAAGTATCCAGCCTTTTTTTTCTATTGCACAGCATCTTACACTGTAATTCTGATCACAGCAAACAGTTCAGCGCAGAAAAATCAAAGGTCTTACCTAAAATACAGGATGGAAGATCTTAGAGTATCAAGAACTGCACGAAGCTATTGATCAGCCCTGTATTTTAACCAAGAGCACTGAGCCTAAGTGGTGACTTCTATTAGTCTCTATTCAGGTTGCTGATATACTCAAAGAAATGTACAGATGGCACAGCATTTTTCATTCACTGAAATTTAAAGTGTGAACAGCAATTATTTTTTATTTGTACTAACTATTTATTTGTTGCGAATGAAGATGTAACTTCTGGTCTGTGATGGTGTCCAAAGCTTACTCATAATTTCTGAACCTATGCAGTCTCATGGATCCATGTTGTTTAAGGTGGTGAGAGGAAATCACTGCCTCCATATATGGTTCCAGAATTTTTCCTTCTAAATTTTCTTTTCATATGGGATGCTGTATACAGAGCCTTTTCATATGGGATGCTGTCTACCTTTTTGACTTTCCTTTGTCAGGTTATTAAACTAGATCTAGTGAGCAATGTAATATTCAAGTGTCTTGATTCCTACCTTGAAGAGGCGAGTGACTTGTACTTATTCAAGCTGAAAGTGACTTTTGGTCCTGTGGCTTTTGTGATTCATTCTGCAGATCTGTTAGGCTAGCCTGGCTAAGCCTAATAATTCTGGTGACTGAAAAGGGATAGGAACTGCTTTAGCAGGGGAATTGGACTAGATGAACTCCAGAGGTACCTTCCAACCGATATGATTCTGTGAAATGCCTTGAGGAATTCAGCTCTGACCACAAAACTATGCAGCAGTAGGGAGCACATCATGATAAGGAACTTGTCGGCATTAAATTCTGCTTGCTGAACACATAAAACCTGCGATAGGAGACAATCATTGAGAATAAACCTCTTGATCTGGGGCATAAAGCTTTTCTATAAATTTCTGTATTTTCTCGGCCTTCCTCAGATTCTACATGCTTGCTTCTTTACCTCTTTCTGTTCTTTGGCTGGAAAGCTCTGGTTGTTAATGCTCTTTTTTTTTCCTGCCTTTTGGTTCATCCTTGTCTTTCTGTCCTTCTTTCCAACTTTCTTTCAGCCTTTCCATCCTCCTAGCAGACATGGCAGCCTCTTCTGCACACTGAATGTCTGGGCTGGAGATGATGTTGGCAGAGCAATGCGGCTCCTACTGCCTCAGTCGGGGCTGGTACGGCACATAGGGCAAGCTATCTGATTCCTGCACTGAGGATTAGGCAGGATGTGCCCTGTACTGGGCCTCAGAGGGATGGATGCTCAGGACCATGGAGCTGGCAGGTCCTCGGGGTTCAGCCAATGGAGGGGTGACAGCTTACTGTGCCACGTCCCTTGAGACCAGCCAAGAAGCCCCGATCTCGAGGCCATCCTCCATCTTCATCAAGGCTGGGAGCCGCAGGACGGGCGAGGCCTCGTGGGCCGCTCTGTACCCAAGCACGCCAAACGCGGCCACCTCTTCCAGCCGCCATTTTCGTGGCCCCTGCGTGGCGTCGGTGGGACCCCCCGGCGGCGGCCGCGAGGAGCCGCTGCGCTCCCTCACACGGGGGCGTGGGGAGACCGCCGTTATCGCAGAGCCGGTGTTGAGGACGGAGCCGACGGGCCTGGCTGCCGGGACAGCGAGTCGCAGAGCCGAGACCGCCGCGGGGCCGCACAACCGCCGCGTCCTCCGCAGAGCCGCAGCGGCCGGGACTCGCAGCGCGGAGCGGTTCGGGCGGCGGCTGCGCGCGCAGGGGAGGGGGGAGACCGACAGGGACCGCAGCCAGCGCCGGGCTGAGGGGAGCGGAGCGCAGCGCCAGGTGCGTAACGGTGCGGGATCGCCGCGGGCAGCGCTCGATGGAGCGGGGCGGTGGCGGGCAGCGACCTGCCGGCCGCGGCGGTGAGACGGATAGAGGTGGCGGTCCCGCTTCCCCCCGGCCCATCGCCGTTCCCGGCGGCTCCGCGCACCTGCCGCGGGGCTGCGGAACATGGCTGCCTCGGCCACCCCTCGCCGTCCCCTCGGTGCCGCCCGCCGCCCCTCGCCCTCTGGTTGACGGCAGGGCTCTCCGGTGCCCGCTTTCCTCGGGCTGCCCTCTCTGCTGGCTGCTTCCCTTCTGCTTTTGAAGCGAGCAGTGCTTGCCGTTTCCCCTGTTCCTCTTCCACCGCCCCCCACCGCCCCCCCCCCCCCCCCCCCCCCCCCCCCCGTTATCTGAAGGTGCCTTTTCGCGTAGTCACCTTGGAATGCGGCCGCCCCGGTGCCGTTTCCAGGCGCTGCTGGTCTCAGGTGGGTGCGCGATGCTTTTGCTTGCACGAACGGCTCCGTGCGGAGTCTGCGAAGCTGAGCTCTTGATTTATGCTGCTCTATGATCGACCTGCCTAAAATGAAGTCGTTTTCTCCGGTACTGATAATTAGGGAAGAGAAAAAGATCTTATTGCAGCAGCATCCCAAGCAGAAGGGAGCTTTACTGGGCCTGAGCCTGTGAGTGTGCAAGTGTATAAATCCATCAGTGTGAAAAATTTCCTTAGTGCTGTGGGTGAAGCCGTCCATACCTGTAAAATGTGGAACTTTAAATGCAGCAGTCTCGGATTGTATTGCAGTGGAGTGGGTTAGTTCTGAAATGCAAGCTCATTATGTGTGTTGGATTTACTCAGCAGTTCAGGAGGTAATAACTACGTGAACCTGTGAGAAGTTGCATCCATTATAGGCTATTACCATTTATACTGTTGGTCTAAAAGCTGTTATGGATTTATGGACTTAAAGCACCTCTAGGCATGCAGTTTGGTTCATGACATGCACCCCGAACCCTCCAAACAAACAACCTCAGAACAAACCCTCTCATATGTATTTAGGAACCTTGTTCCTGTGAACACAGAACTTTAGCTTTGATTCATCTCAAATCAGAGAAAATTAAACCATTCATAGTGCTATAAACTTTCCCAAGCAGTTTAGGTCCCAGAGTTTGTATGGACAGTCTGAAAACAGATGTCACATTGAAGAAAATGTGGTGAATGAAAAGAAATCCTTTATTGACATGAGTAGGGTTTATCTTACCCAAAATAGCATTTGTGGCGCTTGGAGTTTGAGATTTTTTTGAAAGATATTTGTAACTTTTGTTTTCCTGCGATGGCAGGGCATGGTTTAAATTGCTTTTGCTTACTCTTGCTAAGTGTATTTTTGGTAGAGGTACCAATTTGTTCCATCTAACCTCTCTTCAGAAGTCAGCCATGCAGATTGCATGTGGGAAGGTGTGCTAGTTAGTGCTAGGAGCTTCCAGTGAGAATTCCCTTGTTCATTATGGACTTACAGATTTGTGGAACTGGAGCTGTCCTGGTTATGTATTAGCTTTTTCTTCATGTAAAGTCATTAAATTAAGAAACAGAATGAAACTGAGGTCCATGACTGTCACTAAGATACCCAGGTGGCTGGCTTCTGATGCTAGGTATTTTATTATGTGGTGACTTTTGCAAACTCTGTTGCTAGCATTGCAACATTTACTCTTGTTTGGAGTTATATTTTAATCAAAAGTGAGACTTCCGACAAGGCACTTGGATGCTTTTTATTTTACCCCTTGTTAACACCACAGCGTTGCTGATTTGAATGGACTGCCAGTCAGTGCACATCAGCCAGTTCTGTGTGCAGGTGGGCATCCCTTCCTGTACCAGATCAGGGCTTCACTGTACAGCACAACTGGATTGTATAAAGATGGAGAAGTACCCTGATAAAAACTGTGCAGCAGTAACACCATCTCACAATGAACTTTTGTGCTGTACAGATACTTTGGATGCCAGTAAGTCCTGACTACAGTCCCTGCCCAAGTGGCAGAAGCTGAGAACTTGTGCAAGAAAACAAATCCTTCCCTACCAAAAGCAGAGGCACAAATATGACCCTAGGTCTCAAGGTGGAATAGCATCTACAGAAGGAATATAGTTCTGTGTCCGCTTGGAGACTTAATTAAGTGCGCTGACATCCACTCAGTGAAGAGTTGGTGGTATAAATAATGAATTTTCCCTGTGTACACAGCCTGTAATGGAAGTGAGATTGAAATCTGTTGTCTTCTGGATGGCTGACCCTAATTTGTTTTTAAATAGAACTAGTTTTCATCAATGTAATGTGAACTACTTGAGGCAAAAAATTATTTCCCATTTGCTTTTGAAAGATGTCTGCTAGGACAGGATGGTAGAGGGCTTGTTAGACAATGAAAATAGAACTGGTTGATCAGAGGACTGCAGACTTTCTAAATGGCTGAAATCTTACCTTATGTTAAGACTGTAAATGCTGAAGAGTTATGCCAGTATCTAATTTGCTACACAGATGCAAAAAATCTATCAGCAGTCTTCAGGATCATCCCAAATTTTCCCCACATGCAGCAAGAGAAATATTTTCAGTTCCTTTCAGTCCTATTATGCATTTGTTCAGTAAAATGACCGAAGGGGGTGTGCTGTGTGGGAAAGCTTTGAAATGTTTTTATCCTTGTGTAGGGAACTGCTACATCTTATAAGTAATAAAAGTGAAGCTACTGGAGAAAATGGCCATCCCAAACATATAGCTAGAAATGTTGAGGTTTTGCTCTTATTCTCCAAAATGCAGTAATTCCTTCTGATGTAATTAGTGTTCAAGGAGAGCGACTGACTTGAGAGAGAGAGAGAGAGAAGTTGAGCTTGGTTTGTGAAATTTCAGCTGCTGCTAACTCTTCTTAGATAGCTTCTCAGACAATTGGAGAGAGAGACAATCAAAACTGAGTTACAGTTCTGTAGGATGTGGCACCTTTGAATGGTGAATTTGTGCCACTGTTCTTGAATGGTAAGGAAAGAGTCAAACAGATTAATAATGAAACGTCCAAACCATAGGAACACACATCTGGCACAGTTTTGTGCTTTACGTTCAGGGACAGCCTCTGCTTTTCTAATTTTTTTAATTAATGCAAACTTCCTCTTTTCTGCTAAGTCAGTCTTTAAAACTGTCCAAATTGTCAATTTAAAAAAAAAAAAAAAAAAACAAACCAAACAACCTTTCAGTGTCTCCTAAGTTGGGAACAGTATTATTATTGTGCCTTTCAGATTGCTATCTTTGTTCTGAGCCTGAAGCTGAATGAATTTTGCTCTTCATTTCTGTTTTTGGAAATGTTGCTTTTCTGCAGGATGCAGAGATCACATGTCTCTGTGCATAAGATGCTAGACTTGATTTGTAATGGAAAGACAAGCTTGTCTCAGGCACAGGAAGCGTTTTATTTTGAAGGTTAAAGCATTGTTCAAAACCAATGGCTAAACTACAGTTTTCACAGTTGAGATTCCTTCCTCTCTCCCTATTAAGAACACGGGAGAGGTAAGAGGGTATGTATGGCCCAGTTGATGTAGTCTTTCCTTCCTAACGAGAGAGCATCTATCCAAATTTGAGGAATGTTGTTCAGGTGCTGCCTCTGAGTTCTTAATTGCAGAAGTTTGCTGCAGATTAGGCGACTTGTCCTTTCTGGTAGCAATGAAAACAGACTTACTGGAATCTTTAAACATTACTGAATAGTTCAGAAGTATTAGCACAGCTGGGATTCTGTTTTGTAAAAGCACAAAATAAAGTGAGGAAAAGTCATACTTTTATACACAGAAACAAGCTGCGTGTCTTTGTAAAAGGCTTAATGTGCTCTCTGGAGTTTAGAGGCACCTTTTGCAATATAAAAATTAAAGAAAACATTGACATAACCAGAAAGCATTCAAAACTTATCAGCAAAAGTTTAGCAGCCTCTGTATTTCTGGTATCCAAAGCACTTGTCCCAGACCAACTTCAATTCCAAGAAACTGTAGAAGTGAGAGTGGGGAAAAATAATGTATATGGTTATTGAAACTGCTGTGAAGGTCTGAGATGAAACCCTAATGCTAACCCTCTCAGCCTTGTGTTTGTGGGTACAGGCTTGAAAAGATGTGGACCGTTTCTGGAGATGACAGTAAATAACCAAGGACAATCACCAGCGTGCTTGAAAAACAGGGCATTAAGTGGAGTTTAGACTTCACCCTGTACAGCATAATAATTGTATCAACAAAACTCTTGGAGACAAACAGAAAATGTTCAAAGAGTGTCTGTGGTAGTGTCTGTGATTGTTTGAAGAGCATCTTGTGCTGCCAAGGTGGTAAAGGGATGGGAGCATCTCTCCTGTGAGGAGAGACTGAGAGCTGGGACTGCTCAGACTGAAGAACAGGAGGCTGAGGGGGATCTCATCAGTGCATACAAATATGTGCAGGGAGGGTGTGAAGAGGACTGAGCCTTGCTGTTTTCAGTGGTGCCCAGTGCCAGTACAAGGCTCAGTGGGCACAAAGTGGAATACAGAAGGCAGCATCTGGACATCGGGAAGCATGTCTGCACTGCGTGGGTGACAGAGCACTGGCACAGACTGCCCAGAGGCTTGAGGTGTCCTAGGAGAGCTCCAAAAGCCATCTGGACGTGGCCTGGGCACCCTGCTCTGGGCATCCCTGCTGGAGCACAGGTTGGACAGATGGACACAGAGGTGTGTGCCAACCTCAGGCGTTCTGTGAAATGCGTGACAACGAGAACGAGGGCAGCCTGACGATGAACTAAGAAAAGGGGAAAGAGCAGGAAAGTGGAAGTCTCCTGCTTAGATACGTAGCTGCTAACAAACTGCTTCAGTTGTGTGATGAAGGAAGATCAGTGGTGTTCTGAACAAACTTGGGCTGTGGTGTATTCGAGAAACTGCTGTCCTTGTTGTATTTAAAATTAACCTGGTGAGATTGTAGGAAAAACTGCTACCTAGCAAAGTGAGCAGATTTAAGTTGTAGCTGACTGCTAACTGGCTTCCCTCTTTAGAAACAGAATTTAAGATCTCAGGGGGGACTTCTAGGATAATTGTGTGTTCAGTACAAGGCTGTAACATTTAACTTGTGGTGTGTGACTGTTATATGCAGCCCTGTGCCAAGTGTAGTGTTGTGGAGTGTTACAAAGTAGCTTACTCCTGTGTTCATCCTTAGTGTTACCAAATTGGCAATTTGTTTTTTGTTTCAGTAACTGTTGGTAAATCTAAAGAAACAAATCAAGAACCTAACAGATAGAAGTGACCCCATTTTATGCCAAGGAGGACTTCACGATTCTATACAGCATTAGATACCTACAGATTTTTAATTATTTTCCTCAACTACTCAGTCTGCAGGTACATAGAAGTCTGCCTTGAATACCTTAAATATTCCTTTGCTTCTTTTTAAGCATGCCTGGCCATGTATTTGGTGTGTAGATAGAAGAACGTCCAGCAGCATAGAAAGAAGGTTAGTGTCTGTCAGTTGCCTCAATGCATTTCAAGTAGACCCACTTGTGTTTAGAATAGAAAAAAAAAAAATCTTTTGCTTACTGATATCTACTGTAAGGCTGAAGTTATTCAAGATTTTGGCTGGTCTGGCAAAACATCAGAATAAAATTTAGAGCTCTGAGCAATGATTTATCTAAGTGTAGATGTGAACTCTTAGTGTTTGTTGGAAAGCAGCTAAATTGACATCACCAATGTAGCAAAAGAAATGTATGTTCCTGGAATAATTCATGGTTTACACCGAGCAAAATACTAAATTGCTTCATTAGGGAAGCAGTTTGGGCAAATCACCGACAAGTTGTATTTTAGTTTAATCGTAATGCTCAGATGGCTCACAATGGGTGAGAATGGCAATTAAAGTGGAACTTTGTCTCCATGTCCACCTGCAAGACATCTATGTGCAACTCAAAATGTATGCTGTGCTAGTAAGTCCTCCAATAGGTGTCCTCCACCAGGTGCATTTTTACCAGCTGAACTCACTCTGGCTTACAGCTGCTCAGCCTTCATCAGTGGTCTAAACTATGCCTGCAAAGAGGGGCTTGTGAGTATAACGTAGTGTGTTTTCATCTTAGCTGGCTTGTTATTTTGTGTAAAACCTTACCTAAATTAAATTGTTACGTGAGTTCCCTACAGTTTGTCAGCCCTCATTGTGTTGTCAGGGGACACCTTTAGCACATTGTCTCTTGGTGATTTATTTTTTTTAAGTTGAGCAAATCTATGACCTGTTCATGGTTTATAGATGAACTCGGGTGTTTTCTTCATAGCCCACTGAAGGGAAGTCATTCATAGCCCACTGAAGGGAAGCCTTTACATAAAATGGTTTAACATTGGAAGCCTGCTATTCTGTCTCAAAAATGTGTTCTCAAGTGGTACTATTTAAAAGAAAATGTCAAATTTGAATAGTGTACAAAAACAGCTTTGCACATCTCCCTCCCTGTACACATAGTGCTCTTTCAAAGAACTTAGTAGCCATTTTGTGGAAAGTTTTGATTGTGTATGTTGTGTCTAATGCATTGAAACATGTGCATCTGTTTTTACCTGTTCAGAATATGATGGAAGGAGAAGAGGAATATACACATTCGTTTTTGCAGCAGGGAACTTCTGATAAATTCTGATGCAATGATCTGTGAAATGATCTCAGGAATTGATGCTGAGTGCTATTTTAACAAGCACTGCACCTTTTTCTTCTGGTGTGTGTCAGAAGGTTCAGTGAAGGGAGAAAAACTCAGTTATAGCAATGTACACAAGATGAGCTACAGGGGTGTCATAGTCCTGAAGCCATTTACACTTTTTATGAATAACTGGCATTAAGAACACCTACAATGTTTGTGCTAC
The DNA here is from genome assembly GCF_019238085.1 of Lagopus leucura. Taxonomy (NCBI): domain Eukaryota; kingdom Metazoa; phylum Chordata; class Aves; order Galliformes; family Phasianidae; genus Lagopus; species Lagopus leucura. Next base: position 17,744,192 of record NW_024962334.1, read on the forward strand.
CATGCAAGCGTTTTAAAGAATATTCATATTAGCCTGCATAAACAACTAAACTGCAATCAATTAACTTTAGGTAAGAGCAACAATGCAGACAAACCGCAGAGGAAATAAAGTGCCATTAGTGCTTCAGTCTCCCTGATCTGAGTGGATAAATTGACAGGCAGTTGTTGTTATAACTGTGCTATATCTTTGTTCTGTTTCCAGTTACACCATTGTCCTCCCTCAGGAATCCCTCAAACGTGTTTTCTCTCTCTCTCTCTCTCACTTTCTCTCTCTCTCTCTCTTTTCTTTTTCAATTTTAATTTATTATTTTTTAATTTTGAACTGCATGAGAGCAGTGAGAGTAAATTAAAATTCTTCTATGTCTCTGCACTTGTCTGAGTCAGCAGTATACAATCTAGGTCATGTGTTCCCAAACAGCTCTGATGCAGAATATTTTCTTTCCTTCTATGGCGACTAAGTAGTTTCATTAAGGTACAGTCATCTTGTCTTCTTTCTTCCTCTGTGTGCCTTCACAAGGCCTGGGTAAAACATGTCTGAAAATCTCTACAGTTCTTTTTATTAAACCCAGATGAGCCTCCTCTGAGCTGATATCATCTTCCACTATCATTACATAATCAATTAGAGGTGATATGTTGTCTCTAAGATGCAACAAATCACAGTAGAATTAATGATTCTTTATTGCATGAAATTACAAATTAGACAAACATCAGTTTTAACTTTTTTCTTTTTTAGGATGGCTGAAGCTCCTCCAAGTTACTGTTTTGTAGCCTTTCCCCCATGTTCCAAAGATGGGCTGGTGGTGTTTGGAAAGAACTCTGCACGGCCTAGGGATGAAGTACAGGAGGTGGTCTACTTTGCTTCTGCAACTCACAATCCAGGAAGTAAAGTTGAGGTAAGGGTGAACCGTTACGTTTCAGCAATGAGAAATGAGTATTATTAAAATAAATGAATGATGCTTGTTTTCTTCTCAGATCTTGAAATCCTTGTTCCCTTCATTCAAACCTCTCTTGAGTAGGGGAATATGACATTTCTGAAAGTTCTAAAAGTGAAATTTGGAATGTAACATTTTTGTTGTTATTGTGTAATTGAGGAAATTTCCATGAGCTGCACTTTTTCCAGCAGACAGGCTGACTTGTTCACATCCCAGGAAACTGCACTATGTAGCCTACATGAGAGGAGGTTAAGAAAGGGGAGAACGAACTGGAAAGGAGGAGGAGCAAGTGTGTAGTGAAGGTGAAATGAAGAAACTGAGGTAGCAGAAGGAAAGACAAGGATTAGTGGGGGTGGTCATTTGAGCGCCTGCATCCATCTCTGTGGCTGTGCAGAAAGCAGAAGACACTAGGTGGGATGCACGAGGAGTGTATCACCAATCCCTACGGATCATTTATGGATATCAGAGTTGATACTTCCCCAGAAGAGATCCTAACACCAGTGCCAGTTTTATTCTGTCCTTGAAGTGGGACCACTTCCAAATTTTAGAGACTGTGGTGCTGTTTGTCTTTGCAGCAGTTAATGTTCTCCTGATTTGTTTCACTACTCACATGTAATGGTTTAATCTTGGATGTAAAGTAATCCCATCCCCCTTCTGAAAAGCACAAACTGCTGCTTACTGCAGTGCTGAGTAAGTCGCACTGCAGTAGACCTGTGCTAGTAACAGAACACAAGTGTGACGATAAGACAGGAAGAAAACTGCAAAGTAGTTTTTTAGACAGCTTCTCATCACCAAACTGAAGATGAAAAAAAGTGTGTATGTGGAGGAAAAAAAAAATTAAGCCTTTGTCTCCTCAAAGGAGAATAATTCTAAGAGCTTAAAGAGTTAGAGTAGTTGTTTATTTTGGAGTCTTTTCCCCATATCTCGTCCTTCTCCTTAAATCATAGAAACTTTTTTTTTTAATGGAGGTAAAGTTTGTTGCAGTGTGGTGCAGGTGCAGCATTAGACAAGAGACTGAAGTGGACAAATACCTTAATTGTATGTAGTTTTATTTCTCTGAAGTTTGGGCTTAAGCCCTAATTATGTGGTTACTTTGGCCTCTGCTAGACTATGCTATTGTATAATTCTACATTACCTTAAGAGTACTGTGATTTACAAAATGTGTGGGCTCCAGCTGCTTGCCTAAATTCTTCCCATTTCCTCTTAGCAGAGAATAAAAACGTGTTCAGTTGCTCTGGGATTGATGTTAAGTGACTGCTTGCACTGCATCTTTATCACACTCAGCACTAAGTATTGTTAATGAGTGGGACTTTTTGCTGTTTAAACTAATGTGTGTTAGAGTAAGCTTAAAACAGTTACTGGCTTTAATTATTTTATGAGGTCTGAAGATTCTCTGGTGGCTTTGCAGACTCCTTTAGCTGCTTTCTTTCAGACAGACCTAAGCACGTATTTACTTGCCAGTTTGAGATGTTTTTCCTGCTTTCATAGACAAGTAATGTTTATTTTCATGGAAACTACAACAGATAGAGCACAATAACGCTGTTTGATAGAGCAAATTGTCAGCTACAAAATGCTATTTTTCAACATAGACACCACCAATAGCTGTGTGTTTCTCCAGCAATGAACAAGGGCCTGCATACAGCACTGAAACATCTGTATAGCCGTCTGGAACATGACCTGTCTTTCATGCTGTTGCCACTGCTGAAACGCAGCGCCCATCACCTCACTGTGCTCACATTCCCTGCCTCCATAAATGTTCAATGTCTCCAGCGAATGTCAAGGGGTGCAATTTTTTTCTGTATGGAGGAATTCAGTGACATCCCTTTGCTTCATACACGCTTCTGTGCCAGCCGCACAGTTCAATCCCTACTGCCATACCACCAACATCTGCCTCTGACGCTGTGGGCTGACATGATGAAATAGGAGGCATCGCTTTTTGGAGCAGCCCTTGTATATTAAGTTCAGTCAAATGAATGAGTCTAGCAAATATCAATGTTGGAGAGTGATTCTCTTCAGATTTTGCTGTTTTTGTAAACTAGTCACTTCAAAGGTCTTCCAAAAAGCCTTATAGTAATTAATTTGGTAGGAATTGTGACTGACTGAGTGGATTAATGAAAGCTCTACAAAAAGAGTTTCAGGCTGCTAGGTTTGATTCTAGGTTTTGCTGTTGTATAAACTAAAGGAATATGATTAATAAGAAGATTGCAATTTTAAGCATGCTAGCTCTTCTTGACATCAGAAGAAGAATATGATCTTCAGTTTTTGCTAATTAGCCAAAATGTATGTGGTGTTCTCCTAATGCAGAAACATGTCTAATGCTCTGCTCATCTCAGGATAAATGCATACTTACCTATATGCAGAATTTGTGCAAAACTCATTAATTTCCTGTGTACTGTTAATTGGATCCTTACAAGTTAAGAAAAGCTTTGGAGGCCTTGAATTCAGTTGCTTCATATTTTTAAACTAGCAGCTATGTGAGACTCTATCTACCTTCCAAGAAAATTTATTGAGCTGTCAGAGATAATAAGCTAATATGGGGAGTATAGAGGAATTTCAAAGCTTCTAGATGTATCCTTTGACATCACTTTTATCTTTTTCTTTAAAATGTTCATTTTCTGGGGTTTTGCTTTGGGTTGCTATAGATTCTCTTTTGCCCTATAAAATTAACTGAACAGGTATGAGAGTGTTAAACGCAGGTTTTACAAAATGAAAAGTGTGATTAACCTGTTTTATGCTACTGTTTTTCCTAAGCCAATAATCCTTTGTGCCTCTGACTAATACTTCTCTCTCATCCATACATTTTTTTTCTCCCAGATGAATAGTTGTACCTTTTTATTGGCTTATGCTAGATACACATCCTTTAGTGTCACTGGGCAAGGATGATGGGCTTGCTTTTTGTTATGTTCTACTCTTTACATGTAGTGTACTCCAATGCCTAACCCATTTTGAATACTTTTCCATAACTCTGTCACTCTTTTTTTACAAACTTTTACAAGGTCAAGACTCTCAAGAACTCTGTGTCCTGTTTGTTCTGTGCTGCTCATTTTTCCAACTGTGATAATGTACAATATAACAAAAAAATGGAATAGTAGTTCAGCTAGATTATTGCTGTAAAGAAATCTAGCAGGCTTTGTTACATAGCTATCAGCCAGTGTGTGACAGCACCTTAAACAAGGGAAGATGGATGCTCAGTGAATACTGCAAGTCATTTTAAGTTAGATGTTTGTGGCACAACCAACCAGACAGTAACCCTGCAGCTAACTCATCAGCATAATTCCTTCCCTCTATGTCAGCAGGTTCCCAAGACCCCGAACAAAGGGGCTTTTCATTATGGTCTGTTCTGTGCCTGTGTGACAACCTTTCCAAACTTTGTTCACGTTTTGCATTGTTATTTTGCAGTGGCAAATGCTGATCATTGCTCGTTGTAGTGGGCAGTATAGCAAATTTGCGTGCACAGGTTAAAATATTGCTTCCTTAAACATAAATAAGGCCCTTTTTGGAATCCCTGTACTAAAAGTAAGTATTCTATCTTTTCCCAGTTTTGGATTGTCTTGTGCATTAGTGAGAATTTGTGGTGTATGAGTGTTGAGATGCAAAACTTTTATTTTTAGGGCAGATTTTACTGACTAGATTTCTCTTGTTCTCTTGTAACCTGCCACTTTGCTGTGATTTTCTTTCTCCTGAAGAATCCTTGGGCTGATAACCTTTCTTGTAGCTTAGTTTTCTAGATCTTTTTTTTCTCTTTTAGCTCAACCTCCCTTCCTTATAATCTTCCCTTTTACCCATGATTTAATGGGTTGCTTGCCTTGCTAGAACAAAGAGCAATACAAACTCTGTCTTCATAGCATGCAATATCTTATGAGAGGAACAGAATGAAGAAATTACAAAGAATGGTCCACAATAAAGTCTATTGCATTGTGGAATAAGCACAGTTTTCTAGTAAATTGGTATTAAACAGTCTTCTGGGCTTAAAGCCAGCCCTCTGTGGGGTAGGAGGAATTCCATGTTCTCTAAAAGTTTTTGGCACAGTTACGCCTTAGAGATGTGGGGTTCTTTTTGGTGTGGGGTTACAGTAGTCTAAAGGGTTACAGTTCGGACACAGTTTAGGAAGCTGTCTTTTCTTGCTTTTTAGCTGAAATCCAGTGACTGTATAAGCAGCCCATCATGGCATGCAGTCAGACAGCTTAGCTCAACCCACCCTGTTTAAGCTAACCTTTAGACTTCAGAGGGGAAGCACTATGCAGGCAGACAGCAACTGATGAAAGAGAGAAAGTGGTTTCTGCCTTCAGCAGGCTCTGTTGCTTGGCTAATCTAAGCTTTTTCTCATTTCTACTCCATTGCAAGCCACTGGCCTTTAAACTAATGTGTTTGACTTTGCTTTGTAACACCATGCATGAGCCAGCAGTAATTCAGAGTTAGAAGTCAATCTCTTGGATGTTTCTGCTTCTTCAAAGCCTGTGTTTTGACTGTAGGGAAGTGCTGCTGCTTTGCTTCCATTTGCCACAAAGCAAAACTAGTTAGCTCGAGCTATGCATTTGTGTTAGAGGAGCAGAAAAAACTTATATCCTCTTTTGGCTCAGTGTTTACTTGTGGCCAAAAAATATGAGTGTTTCAAAGTGGCCAAACTTAGAAATTAATTTTAAGGTATCTGTGAATTCTAAAAAATCTCTCACAGTTTTTTGTGACTTTATTGAAATCTTTCTTATCAGTTTTTAAAAATGAACTTAATAAGTTTCATCCTGCTTTCAGTTTTATGTTTGTTTAGAATGCATGAGAGTGCTAGATTTGTAACTCACAAAGCAAGAGATGAATTCTTGATTGCTAAATCACTTCTGATATGTAATGGCACCCAAGGCTGAGAGCGTGCTGGAGATGTGCTGCACTCAGAGGTTTGTTTAACAACTTATGTATTTTATTTTGTTAAGTTCAATTCGTAGTGTGGGATAATGCTGGAGGCTCTCTGGTGGCTTGGTGGAATAGGTCAGAGTTCTCCTCTGTATGTAGTTCTCCTCTCCGCATGTAGTTCTCCTATCAGAGAACAGTTCATCTTCTAGCTCTCTTGAGCACCCATATACTATCTTCCCAGTCCTCCCCTTCACATGTGTGGGAATGCCCATGGTGCCCATGTCATCTGTGGAATCACCTCCTGCAGCTGTATTGCAGTGCAGTAGAAGATGCACAAACGAGTTTCTTTTCATAATGAAAGGAGAAGTCTCTTGTGCTTATGACTTCCATATTTACTTTTGGAATACCTCCGATGTACCTGTATGCTGTAGCTGTAGCTAGGATGGGAGGTGCATTTGTGCTTTGTGCTAAGTTTAGAATTGCCTTGTTAAGACTTTTATTTTTAATATACTGTGAAATAAAGGAAACATTATTAGTTTTCAGCCTGCTCAACTCTTCTCAAAGATGTTGGCTGCATCTCTTGCATGTGAAGACCCTATTGTTTACTTTGAGATGTGCCATTGGAAATTCACTGTCACAGCACGTGGTCCAGTTGTGCTGCTTTCAGGACTGGAGTTCTAGCAAATCAGCAGAGCCTGACCATTGACTCACCAGCAGCCAGTGCCATCAGCTGTGTCACTAGTCTTGTGGTTATTAGCATTCATGCTGTAAGAAAATTATTAGGGTTTGGAAGAAAATTATTCGGGTTGCAGGCAGACTCAGAGCAGTACCTTCTGTCTGTTGTATTTGTCATTGTCCAGTTTGGCACAACTTTCATTATGACAGGCTGCTATGCCACTGTGCTGGAAGGATTTGCCAGATCAGAAGGGCTCAGGGTGGGGGGATAGGGAGGTTGTGACTAATGCTTGTTCTTGAAATCTTGTCTTCACCTGAGCTCCAAGTTCTGGAGATCTAGTAGCTGCTGAGTTTCTGTGCATACTGTTATCCTCTCTTAATACTTTCTTCCATTTGTCAGCTGTTAGGAACACATGTTCTGATATGTGTGGAATAGAATGGTTTGTTGTACTGCAAATCCAGCAACTAGTTTTAACTGACCTACCTTTACGATTGATGCATCTTGGATTGAGGTGGATAACCTGGTTCCTCTGCTTCTTGCACCTTGTTTCTACCGTGAAGATATTATTTTATCCAGGAAATAGTTTTCTGATGTTATCTTAAGGGGTAATTTGAGTTAGAAAGGGTTAAAGTATTTCAGCTTAAAATGAACAACCTATTGTTGTATCTGGACCTAGATGCTCTTGGCCTTCTTGGCCACCTGTGCACACTGCTGGTTCATGTTTTGGCCAAAATTTGACCAATATCCCCAGGTCTATTTCCTCTACACAGTTTTCTGCCCCAAGCTTGTAGTGTTCCCTTGGGTTGCCTTAGATCTTCTAAGATGGTTTATACAAATAAGATGTGAATGTTGTGTACGTGTGTTGATTTTTTTTTGAAGCTGAAATAACGCAGAGGTATGGCCTGTGTTTGCTTGGTGGGGGAGGGAAGGAGGTGGAGAATCAATGTAGAAAGTGTCAGATGTATTTTGTTTGCTGTTTCAAATGCTCTCCTCTGCACTTAGCCTACTGCCTTCCTTACAGACTGGAATATTTCTAAAGGAAGGAGGTGCCTGGAGAGGCACCTGATTACACAGTTACAAAGCAGAGGCACTTTCTCTTTTTTTTAGGATTCTCTGTATCCTTCCAACAGAAGCACACAACTTCCTCTTTCTCCTTCTCTGGCTGCTACTGCTGATAATAATCTTCTTAATGAATTGCAACTTTAGAAATGCTTGGTTTTGGGATGAAGCCCAAATTAGTAAGTGTTTGGTGACAGGGATATGCAGTAGATGATGGTTTGCGAAGAAAAAATTGCAGCATTTTTCTCAGTGTATCACTTCTCACAGTGTTCATCATTTTTTTTCTCCTAGAAAATTAAAGCTCCAGTGTGTTCAAGGTTGTATAAGAGGCTATTTGATCAGGGAATGCTCACAAGGATGGGCTTACAGAGTACTGACATCTTCTCCGTACTGCCTCAGGTTTTTTGCTTTCTCCTCCAGAGTTGAGATGGTTGATATACTGTATGGCTCTGCAGGATGGCTTCAACTTGCTGATGGAGCACCTATGAGATTTAGGGAGCCAGAAATCACCCTGTGGAGGGGTTGAGGTTTCCCTGTCTGCAGACTGCCTGAAATTTGCTCATCATGTCTGTGTGTGTTGTATAGGAAGGTGCTTGACCCAGCCCCTTTTCATACTGAAGCAACTCCTTTGCATATATCCAGAAGATGCAGCTGCTCTCTATTCATTCTCACACATATACAAAGTGCTTTTCCAAATAGTGGTGACCTGTAGCTCTGGACAAAATAAAAATTAAAAAAAAAATAAAAAAAATTGCACAGCATGCCAAAAATATATATATTTGTTGGATGGTTCTTAGTTCCAGGCTAATGCCAGATGTTGTTGCACTCCAATAGATTGATTCTGTATCTACTAAATGATAGTCTGTTACTATGTAAGCAATATGTATGTCAGCTTGGTCAAATATTAGGGATTTTTCCCTGTCAGAATCATATTGCCTAAACTAAATATCAAAATCAAACACATGGCTAAAAGGAAAAATTTTTAAATATTCCTGCAAAATGGTACAGATTACTTCCATCAGGGAAGGTGTTGCACCAGGAATGCTAGACATTAAGAGCTGTCTCATAAATATGACAGTTTCAGTTTCCTCAGTCAAAAAATCTGTGGTCCTTGAGGAACTTGATGTGAGCTCAGGAATAAAATATAAAACCCACTTCTTTGGTTTGTCCAAGCCAACGATCTAATGATGGATCAAGCTTTCTTCCACGCTGCTTGGGAAAACAGGGCTTGTTTTTATATTCCAAAACAAGAGAAAAGTAATTATATGTGAAAGATAATGAATGATTTCTTTCTTCTTTGCAGTGTCAATGACTTCTGTACAGCCTTCCTCTGCATCTTTGACTTGTTAGAATGTATCCATAGAACTCAGATTACAGTAAACCATTTAAAATAGCTGAAACATCAATTTAAGCAAAAACAATGCCTGTGCTTTTCTTTCTGTGGCTGTTTATCCACCGAACACTTTCAAGTCTTGATTTTTCTTTCTATCAGCAGACTTAGACTTGGTGCAGGGAAAGCACTAAGGAAGAGGGGGAAACTTTCAGGGGGTAACTTTCCAATGTGCTTTGTCCAATTATTGTTATCACACCATTTACATAAAATACAGGAGATGGTTTTTAAGTGAGATGAGAGATTGTTTTGATGCTGTTATGCAGAGAACATGAACTGTACTGCTAACACTGAGAAACAGACCACTTAATTCTGCTTTCTACTGCATCTAGCACTTGGGTTCTGCATGACTAACTGAAGCCTTCACCTGTTGAAATAGATGTCTTCTCCCAGTCTTCTGTAATATCAAGACATAAAGGTTCAAACCTAACAATATTGTTTTAAAAAAATTCCCCAGCTCATACTCAAGAGGTGTTTTTTTGGTTGTTTTTTTTTTTTTCATGATGTGTATCTTGTCTCCACGTTAAATCTTGTGCTAAAGACTGAAGTCTATGTTAGAGTCGGAAGATTAAATCCAGTGCTTGCAGCTGTTTTACATTTTCTCTTCCTATTTTCTCTGCCAATGCAGTGCACATATATTGAGATTGAGCAGGTGCCAAAGACTCATGCTGTTGTGCTGAGCAGGCCTTCCTGGCTTTGGGGAGCAGAAATGGGAGCCAATGAGCATGGAGTCTGTATAGCTAATGAAGCTGTCGTGACCAGAGAACCAGCTTCTGAATCTGAAGCCTTGCTTGGAATGGATCTTGTCAGGTGGGTGGCTTGCTGAGCTGTGAACATCTTTTTAAAGGCCAAACATTTAGTTGATGAGAATGGGTAATGGCTTTAGTGGTGTTGGTGTTAGAAGATTTTAAAACAAAAGGCACCAGAAGCTTTAAAGCACTTGGAATCTGAAGTTGGCTACTGTTTATGTGCTACTTGTGCCTAATATGAGTTTACTGAACCTACCCTGTCTACCTACTATACAGTCTAGTGACTATTTCTTTACATTGTTAGTTAGGAACTCCTAATTTGTAGCATCAGATTGCTGATGCACCCTTCATTCTCCACTGCTTTAGAACAGCTTACTCTGACCTAAAAAGCTTATCCTGGGCTTGTAGCCAACTGTAGGCATAAACAAACTACTATGCTGCACTTCAGCCCATGCATTCCAACACAAACCATTGCCCTTTTTTTAAATTCTGGCAAACAAAACTCCATGGAAGTCTGTTCATTGAAGGCTGTCTGCCTGGAACACTTGTGCTGCATTGCGTGTCTCAGTCTGCATGCTGATGCTACAGTGAAGAGAATTTAAAGAAGAGTTACGTGGAGGAAGAAAGCTGAAAACGAAAGGACAAGAGAATATGGTGCAAATCCATCACAAAGAAAGGAGAGCGAATATTCAATTTAATTAAAAGATAACACAGGACAACTGCTAGTTATGTAAGCAAATCAATTTCAGATTGTGATCCAGTGATCCTGCTGAAATTTTTACTCGGATACCTAATGAGCAGGCTGAACCAATTTCAAGAGCATACTTGATCTAGTGAAAGATAGGAGAGATTCTGGATAGCTGGAAAAGGTTAAATGTTGTGGTGTACCTAAAAGCATTGAGAAGAGCTGTGGGAATAGACCAACATAACTCAAGGGAGAAAAGGCAATTAAATATCAAGGAGATGACAAATGTTCAGTACTGACTTTTAGTCATGAAGAATCCTGTCAAACGCTTTGTTTGCCCCTGTAATGAGTCAACAAGTTTTAATGCTAAGGAGTAGGAAATAGATACTTTGACTTTCACAAGGTCATTAAAACCTTGGAAGGTATTCTCATAAGTAAGCTGGGAATTGTAGTCATGGGAAATTGCTGTAAGATGTACAGTGCCTGACACTGTAGATGTTCTGACCCTAATGTCTCTGCAGAAATACAGTATTGGGTTCCAGCTGTCACAGTCAAGAATAATGTGAGCGAGCTGGAGGGCAGACAATGAAAATTGGGAAATATGATCTAGAGAATCTGATCAATGGGAAGTTCATGCGGGGACTGGTGTTACTTTCCTCTTTGGTACTTTTTCTAATTCTGGTGTTGCTGAAGGAATCTACAGAGAAGCTGTACATAGGAGAGCTTGTGAGTTTGATTGCATTAAGGGAAATAAAATAGACTGGGGAGCTTTTTTAAGAAGAAGTAGGACAAGCTTTTATCAAGATGAGGGATGTGGTAGGTGATTTTCCAAGGTCCACCTTTATTTTACCCCTCCTACTATCATTCTCCAATTTTAATAAACCGTTGTTTTAGGTGCACAGTTATGTTTTTTTTGTTTGTTTTGTTTTGTTATTGTTGTTGTTTGAGGTTATTGCATTCTCGAAATACTGTTTAACATTGAAGTATATATGTTATCCAGTAGCTCTAGATTTATTGACACTAAAATATTAGGAGATACCAAAATATGGAGAAATGACACAGCCTACCAGTGGTCACCACCTGGAGATATTACTCTCCCTCTCTTCCTTCTTATCTGCAGAGGAAATTGTTTGTAGCTGTAAGGCAGAGAGCATCTGAGGTAAAGAGAGGTAGGGATTTTGCAGTCTACCATCTGTCTCTTGTTGCAGCCGGAGTGGTTCTTTCTTACTGCAAAGACTTGGCTGGTAGCATTAAGCTTAACTGTTTTGGATGATCTCATAGAATAAAGAGAGCCATCAAATGCAAAATCAATCATATAGGCTGCAATGAAGCAGCTGGCACCAGCTCTTCCTCTTGGTACCCATCTGCAAAAATGGTTATCTCTGTCACTCAGGATTTATTGGAATGAAAATTAGAGGAGGAATTTTAAGCTCAATTAAGAAATGCACACGTCTGCTAGTCCTCTCCCCTGCCCTTCCCTCTCAATGGAAACCCTATTGGATATCTGTGAAGTTGCACTTCATGGAGTTCTTAGCTTGTTTAGTGCGTGGCTGCTTATATAATAGCCAAAAAAATATTTCCTCACATATGGCAGCATAGTAGGTTTAAGACATATCTGCAGATTTTTGTCTTGATAGCATATGACAGAGCAGCAGATCAGAACATCAGAATGATTCTTAAGAAGGGGTGGTGTTTGTGCAGTTGATCTGGGGCTTAGAGGTCGGTTGTTAACACAGGCCTATCCCCATCCCAGTTTTATCTAAGTGAAAGACGTAATGGTAGTTTTGACAGATGGAAATATTGGGAGAAAACTGATTCCAGCATAACTTCTGAAGAGATAGAGTAAATGAGAATAGAAATTGAAAAGCTTAAGATAATTTTTGATAATCTTATGGTTTTTCAGAATAGCACTGAGGCAGTAGGCTGTATTAAGTCACAGAAAATTTCTTAATGGATAATTCAAGCTGTCCAATCTCAGTGCAAAATTACGTTAAGCTTTTCTCACAATGTCCCTTAACAAGTGCTCTGAAATGTGTTAGTGAGAAGGTTATGCTAAGTTATGCTAGAGTCAGCCAGCAAGTTGATGCCAAGATAAGTGGCAAGACCAATGTTTTTGTAGAGATGTGTGGTTGCTGTGTTGCTTTTTGTTTTTTATTTTCCCTGTCCCTTGCAACTGACAAATAGGAGCACACAAACAAAAGCAGAGCCTAAGCCTTAGTAAAGTGGAAGTAAATGTAATATTGAAGCTATTTGCCATACAGTGATCTAAAAGAGATTTCTATAGCCTAAATCTCTGCTGGAGTTTTTGAAGAGAAAGCTTGATTAACCATCTCAGAGAGAAAATTGCAGGGAGAAGTAAAACGTTTAGTGTGATCTTGTGTCTCTTGCCAGGTTTTGATCTAATTATAACCTAATGCTTTTGATCATAAGACGAGGAGAGGAGAATAGATTATTGTTGAACTGGGTGACTATATGGCCATCAAAGTAGTAGTTATCAATCCATTAATTTACATGGACCAAGGAAAGTTTGTGGAGTTGTTCTTAGAAAATAAGTAAGACTTGCTTTTGGGCTGTTTTTTAGTAGATGATGTATATAGTGTATGGTGACGAGTGAGGAAAAGAATGAAGGAGTAATACAAATGCATAGAGACTGAAAATAGAGACAACAACGCAAAATGAATTTCAGCTAATATGACGAACAAAATGAGAGGGATATAAATATGAAGTCAAAGGATGATAGGGGAGGAATCGTCAGTTTTAAAGCCAGTATCTAAAATTTTAGTAGGCTCTCATTTGTCACCAAGTAAATGCTGCTGAAAGAGATGAAATTGTTGCTTTCAATAACTGAGACTAAAACAAGGCTAACAGTAGACTATGCACAAATGCCTCTGTCCTGTGTGTAATAAACATCAAAAGATAACATACACTTAGCTTCCATGGCTGATTAAAAATTTGTGCATTCAGGAAGAGAGGTTGCAGGCAGGTAAAACTGATTACAGACTCTTATCTCCTGTAATAATCACTTCTAATTTTTCCACTGTTCTGTACAGAGCAGAGCAAACTTGTATATAGCTGTTACATTAAAAAGGCCATTTAAAATTATTCTTCATTACATTCTGTCTGAGTGGGATAGAGTATTGAAAGGTTACAGGGCTTATAGTGCAGCTAAGGTCGTTGGTTGGTGGTTTGAATTCTTTGGCTAGCTCTGATACTGAAAATAAAGACAGCAGAGAAGAAAATAAAAGCTTGAAGCAATATGTATTTTGTCTTACAGTTCTAGTAACTCATTAAAGTGAGAACTCTTACACCAGGCAGACTTGGCACTTCTGTGTTTTAATACCAGATCAGTGCTGCTGTTCAAAATGAATAACTTAGACATCTCACTGTTATACATCTGCTTGAAAATGTTTTGCTCTTTTCATACAGACTTGGCCTAGAAAGAGGTTCAACAGCCAAGGAAGCATTGGATGTAATAGTTGCTTTGTTGGAAGAGCATGGGCAAGGAGGAAATTACTATGAAGATGCAAGTTCATGCCATGCTTTCCAAAGTGCATTTTTGATTGTGGACAGAAATGAAGCCTGGGTACTGGAGACATCTGGAAAGTACTGGGCAGCTGAAAAAATCACAGGTCAGTTCATCACTCACAGCAAGCCTAGTTCATAATAAATGTTTATTATTGTTTTGGAAGAATTGTCTTAAAGTATCTGATTTTAAGTAACTAATTTATGCAAGTGTTCAATGAAACGATCAGTTTTAATCTTGTTTTTATATACATATTTATACTACTTTCAGCTTTTAAGCATTGATTTACATTGGTTAATGTAACGGCATTTTCTGTCAGGTTGGAGAATATGTTGCCTGTATCCAAAAGCTTTATAATCATTATGTTTACACTTTTATGTTTGATAAGTGTTGTGCTTTCCCAGATTTATTTACTGCTTGGAATGTGTCAAGAATCTTTTCACTGTAGTTAATGTAGAAATTATTGCTTACTAATCTGAAATATTAAGAGGCTAGGATAAGCATTAGTAGCTTGAGAAAAGGGCTTACGTGTAGGTGGTTGTCTTAATTTCAGGTGGGACAGAATTGTTTTCCTCAGTGTTTGGTATGATGCTATGTTTTGGTTCTCAGAGAAAAACAATGTTGATAACACACTGATGTTTATAGTTGCTGCTAAGTAGCATTGTACAGAGCCAAGGCCATTCCATTCACAGCGAAGGACCCTAGGAAATGGGATTGAACAGAATTAGGATAGCTGACTTAAACTGACTGAAGAGATATTCCATACCATATGACATCATGCAGAAGGAGTTCTGAAGGGGAACTGGGCTCTCTTCCACCTCTCAGGGTCTAGCTGGGCAATGGTTGGCAGGTGACGAGCAATTCTTTGTGCATCACTTGTTAGGTACATTTATACATATATATGTATATATATATGTGTGTATATATATATAATAATTATTTTCCTTTTTCTTCTCTCTATCTTAGTAAATAGTTTTATCTCAGCCCATAAGTTGTACTTAGCTTTTTTGATTATCTCCCCCATTCCACTGGGAGGGGGCAGAATGAGTGAATGGCTGTGTGGTTATGAGCCACCTGCTGGGCTAAAGCACAACAGTGGTAAATGGAATGGTCTGCTTCTGTTTGCTTTACTGCAATAGATATAGGCCCCTCATATTCCCATTTCTTACCTAACAGTGCAGGATAAAGGATTTCTTTTTTTTTCTCTTTAATAGATCACTTGTTTTTCTCTGTGTGTGAAGCCAGACCTTCCAAAGTGACTTCTAAATTTCATTAATTTTGTGGCTGCACTTACTTAAAACTCTGTGGAATATATGTGCTGCTGTAAGATTGTCTAAGGCATATATTTTTTGTGATCTGGTTTATCGTTCTTAGTATTGAAGGGATTTCTATTTTTGTAAGAGAAGAACTTTATAAAAATTACACATACATTTGAACGAATTAAAAAAAATTACTAGACAACCATCTTCTATTGACCTGCCTGGCTGCTGTTTGAAGTGTTTTTCACTTAACCTTTTTAGCTACATTAGCAGTATATAACCTTCGTGTGCTACTTCCCAGCAAGTAAACTGTTGACTTCATCTGCAGCTTGTATCTTTTTGAAGTGATACTGCAACTCTGTTCTCACTTTTACCAGCACATTTCTCTTCCAGGGGTCCTTGTGAGCAGCAGATTAAATTGACTAGTTTCCATCTCCTTCCTGTAGCCTGCTGTGGCTGACAGGATGAAAGTGGATGGCTGCTGGCTATTGAAGAACTGTGTATTTCATACTTGTTCAGGAGGATCTTTTCTGCAGCCATATTTATGCCTTGAAAAATGAATGTGTGGATGCTGTTAAAACAGGGAAAATGTGTCATTTCTCAGCAGTGGGAAGAGAACTCTCAGAATTATTCTTTTCTCATTGCTGTAGTTCTGTAAAGCTTATAGTACATGTTTACAAGCAACTTTTTGACAGTAATTCAAGGATAAACATTTTAAAATTCATCCTGTTGCTATTCTTCAGTCTGAATGGATAAATTAATCTGCATGATAAACTTGTCCCCTTCAAGGGGATCAAAACCATGAAATGCTATTTCACATCAGTTACTAAGTGTAATAATTAAAGACTTTTTAATGAGTAGCTTGGCTAGCTTGATGTGAGCTCAAACATTTTTATCACCGAAGTCAAGCCAGTTCTCTGAAAGGCATGCTGCTTGAAAGCACGAGCACACTGTCAGAGAGCAAGTACAAACCAGAGCTCAATGGCAGTAACTTTCCCAGACTTACACACGTAACTTTCCACTGTAGTTCTTCCTGATTATTTAAATAGAACGTATGTGACATTAGAAAGGTGAGCTTACTTTTGTGAAGGCAATATTAATTAATAACTTTTAGAAATACTGCTTTGGTTTCTGTTTAAGAAAAGTTTGTGCCAAATTCCAGAATCTGATTTATTTTAGTTGACGGATTTGCTTTATCAGCTTTTCCTTTGGCTTCCTATGCATTTACTTTATCCTTTCCAAGGCATATCTGCAGCTGGCACTGTTTGTTAGTCATGCTGTAGATATATGGGTATGAGCACTGCAGTATTTTTGAGGAAAGCAGTTAAGAAAAAAAACAACAAACACTTCAATATTCTTTGAAGGTTGTTTATGCTGCCATTTCATTTCATGGCATTTTAAAATTTAACATTAAAAATGAATTCTTTAACTTCAGCCTATCTTTTGCTGCTTACAATAAAATTATTTTTCAAGTGGGAAGCTTAAAGCAATCAATTAAAATATTTTCCAAATTATGTTTTCAGTTTTAGGGTAGGAGACAAAGAGCATTTATTAATCTAAATGAAGCTTGACCGACATATATTTTTTGAATCAAATTAGACCTCAAGTCTTGTTGCAGCTGTCTTACTGGACAGAAAAATAAGGCTGGCATCTTGTCAGTGTTAAGGTATGCCTTGTGGCATTTGGAGACATCTTTCACTTTATGATCATGTATGTGAAGTTCAGAGGTACTGTGAAACTGCTGTCCGACTGAAAAGCACTATTAATCATGGGGCAGTGTAAATATCTACATAGGGCAGAGAGAACTGAGCTTTGCAACTTGCAGTGAATGGTAACTGCATGTGTAATTATGCAGTTATGTTAAACGTACATCCTGATCGATGCTTTCGTTTCTTTCCTAATTGCAATTACTTTGTCCTTCTAGCAACTCCCATAAGAACTGCATTAATACTCTTGTAATATGTGGCTCTTTCTGTAGAGGGGGTGAAGTGCATTTGCAATCAGCTTTCACTAACTACAAAAATTGATGCTGAGCATCCTGAACTAAGGGATTACGTGAGAAGTCAAGGCTGGTGGAATGGAGACACAGACTTCAATTTTTCTGAAGTGCTTTCTCTCGGTGATGGGCATTTAGCCTGTTGTTCTGGCAGGGAGAGCTTGGAAAAGCAAAGTGGTAAGTGTTGAACTGGGTTTGGTTTTTTTTTTGTTTTTTTTTTTTTTTTTTTGCATATACAGCAGGATTTTTTTCACTACTGCTTACTTTCCGTCATCTGCCAGAACTGCAGGTGACTGAATGTAAACCATGTGGAAAGGAACACCAGAACTGAAGGCTATTCTTAAACTTGCCTCAGTTTAGAATGAAGTCCTTAGTGTTCCTCACAATTTTGTTTTAAGAGAGGGCTGAAATTACAAAATAGTTTGCTTTGCTCTTGTTCTACTGTGCACGATACGCTTTGTTGCAAATACAGTGGCCCTCTTTTATTTTTTTTTAATACTGTATTTATAGTATTAGTCTCTTGTATGAAAGTTTGATCTCAAAGAATGTTGTGTTTGGAATATTTAGGATTTTGGGGTAGGAATTCAGAACGCAGTTTAAGGAAGATAAATGCTATTTAGTTGTGAACTGAAGTTCCTTTTCCACTGTTGAGTGGAACTAAGCTGCCAGGACAGACGATGTGCCAATTGCTTTCAGTCAGATAAAGAGTTTATTTCCAGACTGAAGTTAATGACTGCAGCTGGCCAAAGTAGCTAGAATATGATCAGCCTGTAGCAGTGCAAAGCTGACAGGTATTTGCTTTTTAATGTATGAAAAGTGGTACAGATAAACTTTTTATGAAGATTCCTTTAGTAAGGGTGTGAGTTTACAATATTTTTAGCATTTTCATATATTGACAAATGTCAAGAATTGTGTAGAGATGAAATGCTTATTGCAGCGTAGGCTCCTGCTAACATTATAGAATTACTTGAAGCATAGCTTGCATGTGAGAGGCAAATAAAACAAGTGTGAAGGATCATAGATGAAAGGGATTAATAAACCCAGATAATAGTTCTGAGGATCTTGATGGACAGATGGCCATGGTTGCAAATCTTGCAGCCTTACTAAGCTATCCCATGTCTCCTTGTGGATTGAAGCACTCAAATGCATAAGGGTGAGGCTTGGGAAGTTGCTGTATAAAGAAGCCCTGCTGGCTTCTAGTGCAAAATAGCATGGAGGTGCCATGGGTAAAAAGCTGTGATAAGGCATGTGCAGGAAATAACATGAGAATAGGAGTTTCTTGCAGGTTTGGATAAAAATCTCTGTGTCTAGGCTAGACCTAATGAATGTAAGATGATTGCTCCAAAATTTGACTGAGAACTAAAGGAAATTGATAAGAAGTGGAAAATTAGGATGTTACTATTCTGTCTGAACTTGGACAGGGGTAGCTTCTTAAAGGAAAATTAGGTGTTTCATGCAAGTAATCTTTTCACAGTGATTGCTGAGGCAGTATTACAGACAGGGTAGCTACCTGAAAAAAACCTTTTATATGAGATTTCTCCCTACATAGTAATTGTAATGCCTAATTAATGCTTCCTGCTGTTCTCTTTTACTGATAGGTAAGCTCATTCTGGGTTTACATTGTTAAACTGTTAAGTGGGATTTGGTCATACTGAGTGTCACTGGACAAACTAATTCAAACACCATTCAGACTAAAATCTTTCCATGGGGTCCAAGCCACTGAACACTCAGGAATTTTTTTTCCCCTCATATAGGTGGTGTTTCTGCACAAACTATGATTGATGTCCTGCGTGACAAGGATAGTGGTGTCTGTGTGGACTCTGAATCGTTCCTTACTACAGCTAGCATAGTGTCTGCTCTGCCTCAGGACCCTAGTTTTCCCTGTGTTCATTACTTCACTGGCACGCCAGACCCTTCAAGGTAAGCTACAGCATTGGGAGTCCTCTGGATGCAGAGCAGATGATGGTTTGAAGGATATTAAAGAAGCTTTGTTTTCAGAATTGGAATTGAATAGAGAAGTGTCTGTCTTCCATCCTGTCCTGTGGTTTTTTTGTGGGTTTGTTGTTGTTGTTTTTTTTGTTTTGTTTTTTTTTTCCAGAGACATTTTTAGCCAATAAGATTTCCAAAATGGAAAGCTGAGTGAAACCGTAGGGTTGTTCTGAACACTAGCAGAACCCAAAATTACAGTGACACAAAGTCAGCTTTCAAAATAACTGTCAATTCCTAGTAGCTATTAGGAAGGTACATTTTATTGCGCTTCCTTTCATGAGAAAGTCAATGCAGAGTTATTTCCTTCACTTACAGAACAGGTGAGATGTTTGCTGCCTTTTCTGTATTAGCAGAGCTTCCATTGACTGGAACATTTCCTGCTGCTAAAGGGGCTCTTTCCTGTCTTCCCTACCAGTCATCTGAGGTTGGAAGAGGAAGGGATGTAATGAGAGGAGCACCGGGTCAAGAGATGATAACAGAGAGGCTAATAACACAACTTCCAGGCTAGGCAGGCAGGATTGGAAAGATATTGCAGTGTTACATCTCAGCTTGGACTGCACACAACTGGGACCGATGAATGCTCTCTAGGGACACAGATTTTTTTTGTGGAGGATGTTGAAAGATGAGCTATTATTATATAGCCTTCAATTAACAGAGTCTGTAGGGGACTCTTCAATTTTAAAGCCTTCCTTGTGAAGACGAAGAGAAACATCCCTATACCAGACTGCAGCATGATACTTCTTTCTCTGGCTGTTCTTTCTGTTTCAAAAGAAATTATTTGTGAATAGACCTGTGCATTATTTCACATTGAAAGATTTCTAGGATGGGAGGAGGGAAGAAGTAGTAAGTATTTATGGATAGCAGCTATTAGGAACCATGAGCAGCCTTCTGACAAGACAGAATTGCAGTGAATTAATTCCTCTCAAATCCTCTCAAACACCCTGCCCATCACCTACTATATTCTCATTCTGGTTTCTGGTCAGATTTTGGAATTTATTGATAAAGCTTTTCTGAACATAGAATAAAAAGAAATTTTGAGTAGAGAGTGAAAAATAAAAGGTTTGGTGCATTTCACCCTGTTAGCCTATAGATAACTTTGCACGTGAATTGATATTTCAGCTTGTTTAGTGGGCTGGCTTTGGTGATCAGATCAGATATGCGGTGGAAGCAAGGCCTTTTAGAATGACATCTTCATTATTAAACAGATCCAAGAAAAGAATTTTTTTTCCTCAAGGTATTGATGAGCATCTAAATTACTTCATGTTTATAAACATAAATATAAACATAGTTTATAAAGCAATTAGTTTTTCTAGACTTCAAGGTGTTTCATTCTTAAAGTGAAATGAAAATAACCCGGGCGGTAATTCTGAGTTAGAATTACTTATTTTCTGGTTAATTAATTGTACTTAACTTTTCTTCTTTTGTCAGTTTTGTCAGCATGAAGGCAGTAATACATGTAGAAAGAAAATAATAATGAAAGCTTAGTGTGCAAATAAACTCAAGCACAAGAAACAGACATCTAAGTACAGAATGCTCTTGGATTAATGTGACACTTCAATTAGCCATTTTTGACAGGCCCTTGTTAGAGGGAAGAGATGGATGTCCTTGGAAAGCCTTTAATTTGTATCTGACCTACAGACCAGCCAGTTAGGTCTCTGTGAAAAGGGTGTATTTGTGCCATCAAGTTAAAATCTGAAAATTTCATTATCTGAAAACGAGACAGCACTTTGTTAACAGCTGTTTTTCAAGTCACTTTTTGGTCACTAGGCTGTAAGTGCACCATAGTTACAGCGCTGTTTAGGAATGTTACTGTTTAAAAAGGCAATGCATATCTTCACATACACTTTCTAATGAATACACTGCATGATGTTTGTATTATAGTATATGCAAATGCTTCAAGAGCATGTTCTGACCAGAAATACGATCAGTAGTCAGTCATGTCTGACAGTCCTGTGTTACTGAACTACATCTCGTTGCAAGTTTAAATGGACCCCTGCGTTAAAAGACTGGGTTTGCAGTGGTTACTAGCCAGCTGGATTCTTGTTGAGACAGGAGGTTTGTGGGCCATTTATTGACTCTCTTGAACACATAGGTACTTTTTTCAGTTTTAAACCTAAATAGTGAAGATGGGAGTTTTTGAGATGGTATTGCATGGCATCAAAAGTGAACAGAACATACACAGCACTCGCAAGCTGCTCCCATAAAGTTGCTCCCACATATCTTCCTTATTGGAGGCTGGATTTCCATTGCTTTAACAATGTCTTTTCTAGTTGGATGCACCTGAGAATACAAGGGAACTCGTGGGCTAGATCATTAGAGAAATAATTTATCTTCGGTTATAAACAGAATTCGCCTGGGAATCACAGATATTAAGCTGCATCACTTCAGTTATTCAGAGATTTGCCTCTTGCATTGAGGTAAAGAAGCTATAGGGAGAAATAAATGAAAATGTTGTCCTCGAACAGATGATGGTTGTTCCTGTAAGAGTGGTTAAGCATTATTGTGCTACCAAGTGCTACAGAAATCATCCATGCCAAAGGCACTTTCCATCCACCTTGCATTATGCAACTCAGATGCTAACGTTTAAGAAAATAAATTTAAGCTTGCTTACCAAAACTTTTATTTGACTTGATGCAAATTATTTGGGATTAAAATGAGCAAGGCTTCAAACAGTTTTGATGAGATTTCTTTATTTTGTAAAGAATGAGAGTCTGGCTGTTTAAAAACAAACAAAGAAAAAAACAGTTTAGAGGCCTTTCTTGCTTTCATTTATGCTCCAATGCATTTAAAAAGTGCATTATTTTAACTGTAGGTACTGAGTCAGGCCTCATGACAGTGATGGATAGAGTTGCAGCAATGAACCTGCTGAGTGCATGCAGGCAGCACTATCAGCATTTTTGCATGTCTTGCACTTCTTGCAGCTTCTCTGCAGAATGCAGGATGCTGTTTTGATGTGCATCTAAAGGGAAGGCAGTTTCTCCATGCACGTGAGAATACATTCTCCTCCCAGATTCTCAGGAATTAAGATCCTATTTCTTTTATTTCTCCTCTCCCTGAAGTCAGATCCAAATTAAGCGTTGAAATTGCTTATGATGTGTCACAGTATGGGTAGCCATGTCTTTTTTTTTTTTCCTCCTCACATAAAATTCACCAGTACTGCTGGTCATATGCCAAGTCCTCTGATATTGAACAAGCTGTGTAATTGTCCATGCTACACGTAGACACAAATCACACACACATCTGCATTTGTGTGATTTTAATGGAAATACTGTGTGGGGAGATGAGAGATGGCAGTGTGAACAGAGGAGAACAAGCTGATGTGGAACTGAATGCTGAGATTTTTTTTAACAACTCAATACTACTTTTCTTAAGTAACAACAGAATTGGTGAGAAGGAGACCAGTGAAAGCTGTAGGTAAACCCAGCGAATGAAGTCTTGCAATAATTGGCAAAATTTGCTTTTATTAAAGCATGGAGATTTATTTTGCTTCTGAACTGTGCTGACTCTCTAACCTAGTTTGTGGATGGTGTAGGTGAATTATCTATGCTGTGCCTGGCAAACATTTGAATGATGTATATAAAATCTGTCTGACTGCTGCAAGCAGTAACTCTCATTTCTTTCAGGTCCGTGTTTAAGCCTTTTATTTTTGTTGACGATGTAAAATTAGTACCAAAAGTGCAGTCCCCTTCTTTTGGAGATGATGATCCTGCTAAAAAGATACCTCGATTCCAGGAGAAACCCGATCGCAGGCACGAATTGTACAAGGCACATGAATGGGCCCGGTCTCTCCTTGAGAGTGATCAGGTAAGAGCTGTGGGACCTGGGAACTGTTATAATCTTGTATAGATTTCCTTAAAGCTATCTGTTGATGACTTTGAGTTAGAGCACCATACAAGGTTTATGCTCCACTCTCATCCTTTCTTGAAAACATTCAAGTCTGAATTTAAAATCCTAGCTATCTTTGTATTGTATAGTGGTGTCTAGGTATATAGAGAGAGGGAAGAAAACAGTGGGATCACCAGGGCCTCCCAGTCATGGTGGTATTGGTATTTCAGGCAGTTTGTGCAGACCTGCAATGTCATGCTGTACTTTCACAGAGGACTTGCTTTTCTGCAGTTTTCCTCAGGTCAGAGTCTTGCTAAGATCATTACAGCATTCAAACTTGCTCATTAGGGATTAAGGTACCTATGGTAACCTCTGCTAGTACAAACTATTTAAATGCAGTTTTGGCTAGGTGTGGTTTTAATCCCTTGGAATGGTTTAGTTAAAAGCTGTGGCCTCTGTGGTAACACTGACTCAGTATACTGCTGCTTTCCATAACATTCATTGAAGTCTGTTCTGTGAGATGCTGATTTAGTGAAGATTTAGAAGCAGCGCATTAGTAAGTTTTTATTAAAATAAGAAGTCCCACAGTGTGGCACCAAACGTTCCATTAAGAAGAAAATGAACTTTTAGCCACATTCATGGTAAAATAACTGACTACCTGAAAGCTTAAAGCTTAGCTTAGGTGCACTGTTTTTCTGTACAAATGGCAGTATAAATCCTGGAAACCCTCACTCATGCTAAGCCATTTTTGTTTCTGGAATTCAATTTTGAAAGCTGCAAGCAAAAACAAATGGCATGCTTCCATTAAGTATAAATCAATGAATAAGAGACTTTAAGCAACATCTGGATAAAACAAAATGACACCATTAGGAGTGAATTTTCTGCCAAGAAACATGTAGAGAAGTAACCCAGAATGATGCAAGCAGCCTGGACTCTCACTGCTGTTACGTTGTGCATCATTTCAGATGTAGCCATTGTCTTGCAGGTGATGATGTGGGGGATAAACAGTCATCTGTATAATGCTCAGGGTTTCTAATCTTCTCATACAGATTTGTTCACTGGTTTTCAGGCATAAGAAGCTGCTTTACATCTTTCTCACACAATATACCTTTTTCCTCTATCTATCTTTCACTTCATCTACCTGCTATGCTTTAAACTTAGCAACTGTTTTTTGGTTATTACTCATAAAACATCAAGTATCCAGCACTGTTCCTTTTAGCCTATGACCATCCAAAAAAGCTATTAATAGAAATAGTGTATATTTTAATCAGGCTTTCTTATTTTGAAAGGTACTTGAAAAGATCTCTGCAGCAGAAGAGAATGGGTAATACTTGAATGAGCTGGTTTACTGCTTAATTCAGTTTGGTCATTTTATGCTTTTAGGAGAAGGGCCAGAAACTGATGAGCATTATGTTAGACCTTGAGAAGCAAGGCTTAGAAGCAATGGAAGATATCCTTACTCGTACCGAGATTCTGGATCCTGCTGAAGTAGTAGATCTTTTCTATGACTGTGTTGACACAGAACTAAAGTTCTTCAAATGAAGTAAGCAAGCACTTTAATTCTTTAGATACTGGTACCAGCTGTCAGTGAATGTGAAATGTTGGATCCAATTCTGACCATCCTCTTTCACGTGAAGTTGAGTTTCAAAATCAGGTCCAAAGCTACCTTTCCACTTCAGTGCATCTAGTTGTCTCAAAATTGACTCTTTGCTCTGTATTGAAGTGCAAGCATTTATATTTATATTTACATTTTTCTCAGTTTCCCTGTTGCTTGGAATGGATTTTAAACCAATTTTATCTCGTTTCAGCTACAGTGGCTACTGTTAGCCTTTTCACAGGAAGACTGCAAAGTTCTTCAAGCCTTGAAAGAAAGTCTTCACACTTATGAATTTGCAGGAAAGACATTTCTAGAGGGAAAAAAATGTTACCTGCTAGCTATATCTGGTTAACAAATTGCTTTCCTTTGTCCAATCTTGTGGTGTTCCTGTTTGTGTATGTATATAGTGAAAGGAGAAAATCACTGACTGGTCCGATTACTGTGTGCATGCTGGCTAATTTAGTACAGAATGTCTAAAAATGTATGCTGGGCAACAAATTAAAGCAAAGATTAACTTCATCAGGATAACTACCATACTGTCATTGAAAGCAATCTGTTTTTTTTTTCTCTGATGCTCAGGTCTAGGCTTGCAGCAAAGCTGCCTTGCATTTTTGTCTTTTTGCTAATTCATGCAAAGAATAATAGAGTTGAAATCCCAGTTTTGAGGGGGCAGGAAGGTAAGTCCTGTTTCTTGGCCTTGTTGTACCAGTCTCATTTTGGCAGATCTGGTTACAGTGACTTAGCATCTCACATTATGCCTGCACAAATGGTCAGAATTAGGTCCCCCAGGATAAGTTTTGTCTTCATCTGCTACCTTGGTGTTTGTAATGCACCTGGCTAATACCCTAGTGCTGAGTACTGCAGTGCAGCCAGGCTGAATGCCAAAGACATCTGAACATACCTTGTTGACTCTTTAAGACAGTTAATAAAACAATGTACTTATATACAAGCTATAAATTTGGAATATTTTGAGGGAATAGATGCTGGACATTCATCATAACTATTTTCCCTCCAGGCCTTTGTAATGCTGAACAGTTACTGGTGATGTCAGTGATGTACATACATGGCTGATGAATCCAGTAAGTACCAGTGGGTTACTACTGGTGGGTCTGACTAAGCTTAGAAATGGTTGTGTTATGCTTCTTTATATGATAGACCTTGCTTTTTGTGTATTTTCTTCTGGAAGTCAGATGAGGGGAATACTTTTACGAATTAAACTAGTAAACACTGCTTTCCATGTCATATTAAAACAGCTGTTTTAACAGGAGAGATAGACAAGAAGACATTTTTAATAAATGGACATTAGCATTTGGAGATATAATCCTTCATTGTTCAGGGAAGGGATAGTGATGAATCGCAGACTTTTGTATTGAGGAAATGAAAGCTACTTAGAAGGCAGCAGTACCACTGGCTTGTCAGATTTTTAACTTTTTTTAATGAATTTGTTCCATCAGCCTTGTTACCTTGATATTGCCTTATACAACAGATGAGAATTGGAAAAGAAAACATTGGATTTCCATATATAGAACGTAAACATGAAAATGTGTTCTCTTAGGCCTACCTAATCACCTTCCTATTCACACTGTATTCCTCTGAGAGGCTCTGCCATGGGAACAGCTCTACCCGGATAGATCTTTCTCCTTTATTTCAGCTCCTGTGCCCTGGTATTATAAAAATGATAAAGGGCATAAAGGGGAACGAAGAAAGAGCCAAGTAAGCCTAAAATTTAACTTCTCTCTTCCTGGCCAGAATAGTGACAGCAAGAAGCACGCTTCATTCTCTCCTATCAAAATAGACTTAACACTCACCAACTGAACTTCAAAGCTGCTTCTACAGCTGTTGCTTGCAGAGCACTGTGTCCTGAAAGGTAAAGTTGGATATTGGTGAAGAAGGGGAGACTAGCGATAAAATGCTTGTCCCAGCTAGAGGGCAGAGAGGCAAGATAGTGTTCCTGCTAAAAAAGAAGTGATACATATTTGCCCTTTTGAAGGATCACACATCTGCAATTATCCTGTGGGAAACTACTTACTGCAAATTGTTTTTATGACAGAACTCATCATTTTGAGCACAGTGATCTAGGCAGTGTTTGTAATAGCTGAAGCAAAAGGAAGATAGGTAGTGAATTACAAACAAACAAGTGTCTACAGTGCTTGGTTACAGTCACTTAGAGAAAACTAAACCACCTTCCAGTGGTCCTGAGCGCAAACATGGCCTAGAACAGTACAAGGGCATAGTGGTGCTGGCCTGAGTCATTCTTTGTATCCAAGTGCTAGGAATTACTGAAGTGTTAATAGATCTTGAACAACAAGGATTTAATATGTATTAAATAACACTGCACCACCACTTAAAAATATGTGCAAGCTTTTCAGTTTAATTTCTATAAGATGTATCTTTTATAAAACACTCCTAATCATAATAAAAACAGGAATAACATTGGTCTTCCATTAGATATTTTATGGCATGTGATCTGAACTATATATAGCTTTCAAATATTTATGAAGATACTTATTGCAGAGTTGAACACGAGTTCCAAAACATGAAAATCAGCAGTACATCAATTTTTAATAATAATAGAGCAAAATATTCTTTAATACAGTATTGAACTTATTTTCCAGTTGTTTGAGAAGCAGTGCTGACCCCTGCTTATTACTACATCCATGCATATTTATTAGTAACTATAATACTGGTAACAGAAAGCGTTGGTCAAAGCATTGCTAATTTTTCTTCTTTTGACATGAAGAACAAGGTATCGTAAAAACTAATGATGCTTCTTTGGAGTCCTACAGGCAGATGTTTAAATGCTTCTTACCCTTACAGCACCTGCACACGGTAAGCATGCATGTATATATGGATGAGGTGCTGCGAGATATTGTTTAGTAGCTTAGGGTAGTAATGGTGATAGGAGGACAGTTGGACTAGATGATCTTGTAGGGCCTTTCCAACCTTGTGATTCTATGATTCTATGAATAGGAGTCATAGCATAACTGAGCTGTTACAAGAACTAACAGAAAAGCAGAGATATCTAAGAGTGTAGTTACCTGTCTTTTCTAAATACTGTTGTCCAAAGGAATAGCCATGGGGAAGGATCTCCACCTACCATTTATAATATTTTTAACAGCTGCCGGTGTAAAATGTGGTATTTCTAGAAATAAATCATAAAATAACCATAAATAACCTGGCTGTTAAAAGGGAATAGCAGGAGACTATACTCTCTGGGAAGCCCAGTTCTAGTACTGTCACCCCAGAAGTAGTTCTTTCTCATATTCACATGGAAATTCCTTTGTTCTACTGTGTGCTTGCTGCCCCTTGTCCCATTGCTGGACACCAGCAAAAAGAGCCTGGCTCCATCCTCTTGACATCTGCTTTTTAGGGATTTACATGCATTGGTAAGATCCCCTTTCAGTCTTCTTTCTCTAGGCTGTGAATAGTCCCAGCTCTCAAACTTTTCTAACAAGGGAGGTGCTCTAAGCCTCTCATCATCTTTGCAGTCCTCCGCTGGACTCTCTCCCAGAAGTTCCCTGTCTTTCTTGAACTGAGGAGCCTGGATCTGGACACAGTACTCCAGATGTGGCTTCACCTGGGCAGAGTAGAGGGAGAGAAGAACCTCTCTCAGCCTGTTGGCCACACTCTTTTTAATGTATCCCACGATACCACTGACCACCTGGGCCACACGGCACACTATGGCACATGGCCAACCTGTTGTCTACCAGAAAAAGTAAGTCCTTTTCGGTAGAGCTCCTTTCCAGCAGCTTAGCCTCTAACCTGTACTGATGCATACGGTTATTTCTCCTCAAGTGTAGGACTCTACACTTCCCCTGGTTGAACCCTTCAGGTTCCCCTCTGCCCAACTCCAGCCTCTTGAGGTATTACTGAATGGCAGCACAGCCTTCTGATGTCAGTCATTCCTCCCACTGTCATATCATTAGTAACCATTCTGAGGGTGCACTCTATCCCTTCATCCAGGTCATTAATGAAGGTGTTGAACATGACCTGGGGAGCACCACCAGTTACAGGCCTCCAACTAGACTCCGCGCTGCTGATAACAACTCTCTGAGCTCTGCCAGTCTGCTGGTTCTCAGTTTACCTCACTGTCCAATCTTCTATCCCACAGTTCCTAAGCTTAACTATGGGAATGCTATGTGAAGCAGAGTCAAAAGCCTTGCTGAAGTCAAGGGAGACAATATCCTCTGCTCTCCCCTCATTTACCCACTCAGTCATGTCATCGTCAAAGGCTACCAGGTTGGTCAAACTTGATTTCCCCTCGGTGAATCCATGTTGACTACTCCTGATAAAAGAGATAGAATAGATAGATGGCTTCTCCTGCCAGAAGAGATGCTCCAGTCCCTTCATCATCTCGGTGGCTCTATGCTGGACTCTCTCCAGTATGTCCATGTCTCTTTTGTTCAGGGGAGCCCAGCACTGGGCACAACTCTCCACATAAGCCTTCAGTGGTGCTGAGTAGAGAGGAGTGATCACTTCCCACAAGCTGATGGCGGCTCTTCCTAATACGGTGAAATGCTGCATTTGTGTAATTCCTGCTGGAAGCAGACATTGTGTGATCTGAACATCAGTGAGCCAAACAAACATCTCACTACTGCATCTTAAAAGCAGGAGCTCAAGTCTCATCCCTGGCTGCCTTGCTTTTTTTTTTTTCCAACCAATTCATTTAACAGGAATCACAATCTTAGGGACTCCTTATTCTATATGGTGTGCTTCCTCTTTCTTTAGCCATTCTGGAAAAGTTCTGTCATCTTTGTCAGGTTTGTGGCCACCCTACCAGCTGGGTTTCTTCAGACATGTTTGCTATCCTATAGGGATCTGTAATTAATAGGAGGTAGCTCAACAGCTGCCACAACCTCTGATTTCCTTTCTCTTCATGCTTGATGAGGATTATTATGGGCTTTTCTGTTCTTGAAAGTGCCATTCTGTTGCAATCTGAACACAAGTAGAACAGAAGAAGTCAAAAAGCATACAAAAAAACTAAACATGTCATGTTAGCTCCTGACAGCTCATGGAAAAATGTCTGAATAACTGAAGGATTACTAAAATATTTAAAAATGAAGATGGAAGAGGAAAAATGAACTACAGGCACATCATGCAAAAAGTATTCTTTGAGGTAATGTATCAGCTTAATAAGAATTGTCTGAACACTACAAAGATTTTAAATTTTATGCTTCTTCATTTAAAAAATATCCACATATATACAATATTTAAAAGCCTATGCTAACACTTTTGTGGTGTGTATGCCACAAAGTACTTCCAAAAGTATCATTTACATCTCTCTTTCAGCTTATAAAAATGCTAACATTGCAGCACTTGCAATCCAAATGTAATTTCTATCGCTGTAATGGGGACCCTTCAGTTCTGTATATTATCTTGATGTTCTCCATTCTTTAATACCAGTCCAGAAAGGATCAGATGATTCTTCTCATCTCACGTGTGTTCTTAATGGTGGATTTTTAGAGGGATCTGTAAATACGTAGGACAGGTTAATTCAGAGGAGATAGATAGATATTTTGGGAATACATTTTGGATGTAGTTCTACAGCAGTTTAAACAACCTATGTTGTGTTTATCATCTGTTGTTAAACAGATACATATTGCTCTGTAGGCCTTCCGATGCAAAAAGTGTTATATACAGATGATGATTTAGACAGACTTAATTTCTATTTGCTCCACAAATGCATAAGTCTGGAGAACACAAACTGCATGTCTACCCACATAATTTTATTTTTTTTGCTACTAAGTCTTTACCGTAATTAAATGCTTTTCATTATATCTTTGGTCTCTATTACCACTGTAACAAATCTCAGTCCTATCTGTTCTATGCTTACAGTCCAGCTTTTCACAGTACAGCTGGTTTCTGTTCATTATTTTCTCTCACCCTATTTAATGCTCTTGGATAACTATATGACATTCCCATGTTTACACACTTACCTCTAGGTATCTTGCTGGGATATATTTTCTGAAATGGCTTGAATTCATCAGGTGGGGGGAAATCCTCCACAGAATGGAAAGTAAATTTAGATTCAAAGTCATCTAGGAAGTTTCAGGGAAACAAACATTAGTTACTGTTAGAGATTTAAATAAATAAATAAATAAAAATTGCCACTATTGATTTCAAATGCAGACTGGTTTTCCCTGGAATAGATAGTGGCTTACTCCAAATAAGAAGTCTTGAGCCAGTTTGTGAGCCATACAAATTTTTTAGCTTAATTGCAAACACTGCTAGAAACTGAAGTTAAGCTTCTGGCTGCCTTTGCAGTTTTCTGCACTGATGATGTGGTGGTAACAGATGTATTCCTCCGTGGTTTTCAAGCAATTTAGCAAGAATGAATGGCCAATTCATCAGACCACAAAAGTAGCGTTTAGCAGGCTTTGCTGCATAGGATTAAAGCTACAAAATGTCTGTGAACTGTTTCAAAGAAAAATAATGTAAGCACAGTAGCAAATTCTCAAAATCTCAAATAATTTTGCAGGTAGTTCCTGAGTTTGTCTATTGAATTGTTCAAAACCTTCGTGGAAAAAAAAAACACCTTCATTTTCTCTCGGCAAAAAAAAAATCTATTAGTCTAGTTGTACTACTATACTGTTATGAGAAAGACATGAATGAGTTTCTAAAGTCTGAGAAGCAAAGGCTTTTGTACTAAAGTCTTCAACTAAAGCTAATTTAGATGACGTTACCAATAATATGCATATTTCCATTTTTGAGTGGTGGGTAGGGGTCATGAACTGTTGCCCAGGCTGAGACTCCAGACTTGCTTGTGAGTTCAGTTGTTGGTGACCTGGCAGGTGGCTGTGGAGGAATGGCAAGCTTCCCAGCACCAGCTCCTGAAAAAGAGGAAGCAGACCAGCATATAAAAGATCATCACGAATTAATGACACTGACAGTAAGCTCTGCACAGAACTGGAGGGAGTTATAAAAAAGAGTGCAATATCTGGGACAAACATATCCAGCTGTTGTAGGTGACTACATACATCTTCTGGACACACTGTGTAAGAGAAAGGGATCCTGAGGCCTCCAAGTTAGCCACTAGATAACCAAAATGGAAACCTCAGAAGTTGAATGATCACAAGAAAAGCATCTCTATAAAATAATGGTTCATCACACAATTCCCAAGCAGCATTAATCACTGTCACAAAGCAGCTGATCTACTGTACTCAGAGCCTTCCCATGGCTGTCAGAGAGAACCAGTAAGCTTTCTCTTGACGTCTGGCTGCTGAGATACAGAGTACAGAACATTTTCTTCAAATGTTCCATATTAAATAGCTGTCTCCATTTCACAAGTCCACACAGATCTAAACTCATTTTTTAATTATCCTCATTATATCATGTCTGAAAAAAGTTCCTCCTATCATCTGCTCAGGGAAACATTAGCCAGTATCTCCACTACCCAAGTACTCAGAGGAGCCTCACGCTCTACTTACCTTTGCTGAAAAGCAGGGGATTGCATCCATATTTACCTTTACACATCTATGGCTGCAGCTATACTGTATTTATTCTATTCTCTCCTGTAAACTTCCCAATATAGCTCCAGTCTGCACAATTACATCAGAAGAGGGATGTTAAAAGCAGTCTGGAATTTGAGTAACTGCAAATCAGACAGATGTTACTGTCAGAAGAGCCTGAGGTCTGGCATGCTCATTACACACTATGCTAATTACATTCCTCCCACATTATGGACTTCATCCTGCTGCTACGTATACTGTACCTGCACCCCTGCGAGCTCTTCAGCCGTCAGTGCCACTTCCCTGCTGACCAAAAGAGGTAGAAAACTTTATTTCAAACAAATGCTGCTCTCACCTGGGCCTCGGCCTGGTCTCTTCTTCCTGGTCTCCACCACTGCTGCTGGCTGAGGAAGGGGTGGGGTGGGAGGGAGAGGGAGCGACTGAATATTACTGGGTTTATGCAGATGGGACAGCAAGTGGGGAGACTTGGGGGGCAGTGGTGGGGGCACATCACCACCACTCCCAGCACTGCTGATGGCTGGGGAGGGTGGGAGGGAGAGCCTGCTGGAGGCTGGGGGAAATGCGGGGAGTGGAGGAGGAGGGAGTGGAGGAGGAGCTGGCGGCGGTGGTGTGGGAGGTGGATAATCCCTCGCTTCTGATGGGGAGGAAGCAGCAGTGGAGAAATCGGTCGTCCTGGCTGGAAATCCACAGGGGGGTAAGGGAGGAGGAGGAGGAGGCAGTTGCGAAGCACCTACTGGTAACTTTGTGGGCTTGTCAGCCTGGGGAGGGAGCGGGGGCAGAGGAACAGAGTTGGGGGATCCCCCCTTGGTAGGCCTTTCTGCCGGAGGGGGAAGAGGCGGAGGAGGAGGGAAGGTGAGGGAAGGTTTGCTGGCAGCCGGAGGTGGCGGAGGAGGCGCAGGAAGGCTGGGCCGTGCGGTGCCAGCCCGGGAGGTGCTGGGAGGCTCCGGCGGGACGGCTGGCCCGGGGCTGTCGGATGGGTTTGAGGGGCTACTGCCTGCCTTTGCAGCACTGTTCGGTGGGGCTGCGGCCTTGGGAGCCACTGCCCGGACTCCAGGAAGCTGCCCAGGCCTCCCTCCTGAAAAAAAGATCACACCTTACATACTGGTATTTTGTTCCATCTCATCAGACAAAACAGCACAAAAAACACTATTCATCTTCCCTCCTAAGTGGTCACTCAGAGTGATTAAATGAGTCCACTCAAAACGCCTCATATCCAGCAAGTCTCCCCATGGTGCAGAGGACCTGGGAGCTGATGTGTTTTACAAGACACTACAGACTCTGCTTAGATAAATGCTGACCTACTGAGAGGCCCTGCTCCCCTCTCTGTTCCTCAGCTTCTGCAACACAAAGCACTTGAAGGAGAAGGTGTTTTTCTGTGCTAGCAGGTGTCCTACATAGTGACACATCTGCCTGGTGCAGCCAGCTGGATGTGAATGGTCCATAAGTTTGGGGGCATTGAGGGTTGGAGTGAAAGGCCCCAGAGAACAGAAGCAGATTGATGCACATCCACCTGCATCCTTAAGTACTTGCTTATGATTAAAAAATTCACACCAATGTTACCTAAATCTCAATCCTGTGGATTTTTAAAAGTGGTGCCTCAAAGGCTTTCCAGAAGATGCAGGTTCAAATGTTTTCTTTTCAACAGCAAATGCCCAAAGACACTTGACCTTACATGATTTGCCTAAGTACATGTCCAAATTTTTCTGAAACAAGATGTCCAAAAGGTATCTCATTCTGCATTCTGAGAAGTCTGGTCCTAGTTTAAGAACAACTCAAAGCAGCTACTGCAGCTTTGTGAGAAAGCCCTGTCATAACCTGTGCTGAGTATCTTGAGCTTGTCTTCCAGAAAAAAAAAAACAGAACAGCTGCAGGTAGAGTCAATTGCTGTCTTTCCTTGCAAATGCCTGCTGCTGTGTCCTGCCCATGCAGGCACCAGCTGCCCAGCAGCACCAGAGGTCACTGCAGCCATTCTAAAGGGCTGAAAAGAGACAAAAGCAGCAATAGGGCTCCCACTCATCCCTTGTTCCTGTCCTTGTGACGCATCAGTAACTTTCTTTTTCAGGTCAGTAAATTACCTTGCCGGATCAGAACTGTCCTTTATAAAACCCAGATGACATAAGTCTTAAAAATTAAATTCTAAAGTAACATACAAACCTGTGACATCATAGAAATACACAGTAATGGAGAGAAGGAGGTATGACTTTTTTTTTTTGCCATTTATGCTGAAGGTGATAAACAGAGTATGGAAATCTGAGGTTATCTGAGGCAGTTATGAGTTTACATTAAGCTAATGTAAAAATATACCCATGTAAAATTCTGCAGTCTACTGAATCTATTTCTTATCCATTGTACTATCCATTACAGTTCCCCCCAGCTGCTCTTCTGTGCAAATGAAGTCCTCACCTGGCATGTCTCTCTGGCCTGCTGGTCTGAGAACGGGAAAGCCGCCAGCAAATAAGCCTCCCAGGGGCTGCTGAGAGCCACCCTTATTAATGGCTGGGCTAACTCCATCTCTGTTACTTCCTTTGGGTTCTGTTATAGGAAGAAAAGAAAAAGCATGACAGAAAGCCATTTCATCAATGCTTTCAGGCTGCTAAGACTGAGCAGCAATAAACACAGTCAAGACCAGACTTCTTCCTCATTCAATTGGCTCAGTAAGGACAGTTACCATTAATACAGTAATGACCATTCTTCTGACCGGTATCTTGAAGCACTGCGCCCTCTGGTGCTTTTTAATCCAACGTCAATGATGGCACCAGCAAAAAGTTGTTTTTAACTACATACAAAGATCTTCAGATCACAGATATGTATGTAATCCTTGTTGGAGATTCTCCAACAGACCTGTCAGGAGTGACTTAGGGTTTGGCTGATCGAGCACATGAAGATCTTCATAACCTTACTTTTGTGTCTTGCCTCTTCCCCACACCATTCCCAAGATACTTTCTTCTAGCACTTTCACATTAAGATAGACAAGAAACTAATAATAAATGAAACAACTAAACAACAACAGGGTTCCGCCATTAGCAAGTTGCCTGGGAAAGGGTTCAGGTGAGAACAAACACTAAAATGAAAAGGCTCTGGCAACTGCTGTAACTTGTTAACAGTCTTTTCTCTGATTCCAAATGATGATCAGGCATGTTTTCAGCTAAAAGAGGTTAAGAAGTAAGCATTCCTGTTCCAAAGGAATTAAGTTTATACATCCAGATTTTTAAAATTTATTTATTTTTGCATCTTTTGTTCTTTTTATCTAGTAAAGAACAGCTCTTCTGCTGGAGGCAGTAATTCCTGTTTAAACAATCATTTTAAAAAGAAACTCTCATGGGTTTCAGCATTCCTGACTTCATTGTTTTTTTTTTTCTGGAATGAGGAATGCCTGTTAAGGTGACACCCAGATTCAGCCTTATTATGAAGTATTAATAGCTGTTGATCTCAGGACAAGATGTACCTTTAGAAAATTGAGCCCTCCCCTTTCACATCCTAAAGATGTTGTCCATAGATGAACTCCAAACCCACACAAATCCTGCCCATCTGACCTCCACAAATGGGGCTTCTGCAGAGCCCACCCAAGGCCCTCCTGCAGGTACTTACTTTCAATCTGTGGTGCACTTCTGTCATTGATTTGAGTCACTTTTCTTAAGCGAGTTCCCTGCTGGATATCAGCCAACAGCGCGTTTCGTGCTTTCTGCTCATCCTTCTGCAATTTGGGCAGTTCTGAACTCACCTGTTGACGATACCAGCATTAGACAGCAGGTCCTGATAAAAATGTATGCTTAGAAAGGACGCAAATGTGACAGAAAATTTGAAATAAACCATCCCTGGCAGCTGTCATTCCAAAGCCTTTGGATTCAGCCAATCAAAGAGCACTCGTTTGTACAGAAGGCAGCAATCCTGAAAGTTTAAATATAGCACACATCTAATATCAGTGAGGTTAACACTGTTGAAAGGAAATTAGGGGGTCATGCTTACATGAAACGTGACCCCTCACTTGGCCGCTTGGGGTCTCTGCCCCACAACTGCAGCCCCAACTGTCTTTATCTCTTTGCACTCTATTTACAATGCTTTGTAACTAAGCCTCCTTAGAACAAACACCCTTCTGTTTTAGTTGTATTGCCTTAGGGAAAAAGACTATTATTTGCATATCAAACTTATAATTGAACATGATTGTTAGCCATTAACTGATTTAGATTCTCTGTACTGGAAAATTTAAGCAGTTTAAGTAGACAGTATTTACAACAATGCAATTATATTTCATTAAATTTTCTAGCCTAACTGAGGACTGTAAATGTAAAGTCAGGCTGAAGTTCAAAGTTTTGAAATAAAAACAAAACACATTTTTATTTTTTATTCTTATTTCATTAAGTTTCCTTTTATAAAAAGAAGCACATTCTGCTTAAATCTTTGGCAGTTTTGCTTTTCTGAAGCAGAGCTATTTCCAAACCTATCATGTGGTTAACACAGCAGTCTAACAGAGGGAAATCTTCATAGCAGCAACGTGCTGCCCCTACTACAAATTCCCACAGGTTTCCACAGGTTATGTCTTCATAACGTGTTCAAGAAAAGTTTAGATGTTGCACTAAGGATCGTGGTTTAGTGGGGAAATATTGGTGGTAGGTGGACAGTTGGACTGGATGATCTTAGAGGTCTTTTCCAACCTTAGTGATTCTATGACTCTACGATAAACCCTAATTTTACCATCACAGGCATAATAAAGTACAACACTGTCATGTTTTAAAAAAGCCAACCACACACAACTTGGTTATTGCATTCTGAAGGCAAAACAAAAGCTTAAAAAAATGTAACCAGCTGCTAAATTATTAAAATGCTTAACTTGCTAATTCTAAATGAAAAATTGCACTGTTATTATTTGCAGTTACATTAGCTCAAAAATATTTATAAATTGACACATTTGCACAGCCCCACTAGATGGCACTCCAGATTGCTGCTGATGCCAGCTGCATTCCTGACAACTGATGTAAAAACTCTGTATTACACAATCTTGTGACTGATAATGTAACTATATATTCATTTAAAATATTATGGAAAAAAACATACACTTTTACACAGCTTCCCAATCTGAACCAGTGCTACTTCCCCCTGTGCTTTAAAGGCAGGGATTCTCATTTCCCCTTATGACCACCCTGAAACGCTCCACGTACAGCGAAAGCAACATTAGATCTTGGACGAGCCAGGAGCTCTTTCCACTCACATTTCCTTAAAGCTGACAGTACTTACTGTGAAAAATGGAAATACCATAACTGGAGCAAGGATGACTTCCCTTTCCACACAGCTTTTTACCAGTATCTTGAGCTTCACGCCTCTCTACGGCTACATGACAATTAGGTTTGAAAAGGATCTGATCAGGACCTATGTTTAAAATTAGCTCCAGCAGCTGTTTTCGTTTCCAGGTTCAAGTGTCCACACACTCTGCCAGCTGCCCACTCCATCTTCCCAGCCTGCATTTCTCAGCAGGAAGATTCTTGGAATATAAAAATTCATGACAGCCACACAGCTATTAGATTAAAATGCGCTGCTTGTGGCAACTTATATTTGCAAGCAACCCAAGAGTTGATATCACTGTACGAGGGAGGAGATAGCAATTTGTTCACAATTTATAACACAAGAAAGGAATGCTATGCTGGAGGCCCAGAAGACAATCCCCTTCCTTCAGGACCTACTCTGTGCCCGGCCCCAGCTGTGTCTGCCTCCTCCAGTAAGAGAACTATGATCAGCCTGGGTGGCTGATGAGCTGCTGAGTAGCTTGATACGGATTCTCTTTTTCCATCACAAAGTAGGCATGCTCTGGGTGTAACACTGCCTGCCTGCACCCTGGTCAGAGCTCCTGCAGACTCCTTGTTTGTGGCTTGCTCTTTCAAGGGCTGCCACTGTTCTTGTCAAGAAGCATTTCAGCAGGGACCTCACCCACACAGATACTGCCCTGTCCTTGCAAATTCTTATTTTCATCACTAACAAGAACTCTTATTGGAGTTCAACTTCAAGTCTGAGCACATGAAATAGAAATAATTAAGCGGGAAAATAAATCTATTTTGAGTCACTGAGGGAAAACAGCTGCAAAACAAAGGACATAAGTAAGTCTCAGACTGCTTCTTTTTCCCCTCACTGAAGGGCAGTCTCACTTATTTACAGAAACACCTCACTCTTTCAATGAAAACCAAAAGGGAAGCAGAGAATGCAAAGATAATTTATTTTATCAGATGCTAGAGCTGCCTAAGGTAACACAGATTGAAATTAGATTCTATGCTTTATTTAAATGAAGCAGTAGAGGACTGGTGGGCTCTCACTGTTTTAATAGCCACTGAGTTATTCTGCTACTAATTCAAACACAAGCAACGGCATGTTCAATATGTACTTTGAAACAGAATGGAACAAATCACACATGCAAATAGCCTGAACATAACAGAAGTACTCCCTCTTCGTCTCAAACTCCACCAGTTCTGCCTTCAGTGTCCTAACATCAGGCTCTCTGTAAGGCATTGGATCAATACAGGACCCCATCCATGGAGGCACACAAGGCCAGGTTGGATGGGCCCTGATGTGGTGGGTGGTAGCCCTGCCCATGGCAGGGAGTTGAACTATCTGGGCTTTAAGGTTCCTTCCAACCCAAGCCATGCTACGGTTCTGTGAGTCCATGAAAGTTTGGACTACATAACACGACACCAAAGCATTTGTAAACAGGAAAATGCTATCAGATGGGATGTTCCAGCTTATAAATTAACAACAATGGAAATAAACATTTCAAAATTTACAGGTGGTAACAGACCAGCACAGTAATGAAAAATGAGGATAGGATATAGAGGCTTTGAATCACTGCATGTTGAGGCCATTCAAAAAGAACAAGAATGCAAAACATACTCTCCACCACTGGAGATGCCAGAAGAGCACCAAAGTGGCAGTCAGAAAGCAAACATTTAGATTTCAGGAGCTCAGCCTGGTTGATCAGCCTTGAGGGTGATCTGCCTACAGAACACACAGAGCCTTGCAGAGAAAGAATGGTGACTGCTAAGGACCTGCTAACCCAGCAGAGACAAGCGTTTGGTGATTTCATGTAAAACACAGGCAACCTACGATTCCAAAGCAGGCAATTATAGAGTGACCATTCCTTGAAGAAAACAACTGTGGACAACAGCAGATTATTTCAGTCTTGGTTTTCAGATTAAGGCTGGCCCCTCTGCAGCAGAGAGCTTTTTGTGAAGCACAAGTCATTGGGCTTTTTTAAAATCTTTTTTTCATCCTAGGAAATTCACTTCATATCTTGCAAGCTGAGTGCAATCACTGACCTACCCTCTGGGCTCCTACGACACTTAAAATATTTAAGAGGTATATGTGCTCAGGTACTGAAATGATGTAAATGAAGAAAGCACCAGGCATTTGGAAAAGTTCACTGTAGCACTAATTACAGGGACATACTAATTACTACCTTTCAGATGTTAAAGAGCAGCCCTGCACTCAGAAAAGGAGAATTCCTCTGGACAGGTAGCTCAGGTCACAGTGGATGCATAAATTGTCTCATAAATGTGTTATACTTTTTCTGATGTTTAAATATGTTCCTTATTGAATTTCAAAAGTAATTTGGGATAGTGTAGATCTTCATAAACATGACAGCTGAAGCACAAATGTATCTCCAGCCTTCTGCAAATCCAGCAACCAGAGAGCCATAGACCTTTATTTCAGAATTAACCCATCACCTGATGGGGGAAAAAGGATCCCGTGCTCCATCTCTGTAGTGGGTAGGAGCCACGAGTAAGATAAAATAAAGGACAATTCCATCTAAGAACACTGCATTCTCTTTTATTTCAGAGAATTAATATTTTAATATTCATAATATGTAATGAATGGCATCATCACAGTACATTCCCTTTCCTGGTCACTTTCTATAAGAAATATGTTAAGGAGAGCCGTGTAGAAAATGTATTTATTTACCTGAATTGGATCTTAAAGAAAGTCAAAATACATTTAGCCCATGCTTAACAATATCTATTTGGTAAGATATATGGCAACAAAATTAAAGATCAATCAATCATTTGACACACAGTCTTTCATTATGGGCAGAAAGACAGCTCTCACATTTGCCAACAATTTCATTTATTTCTCTGAATCTGCTGTCAATCTTCCTTACTCTCTCCTATGTTCCATTTTTCCCTCATCAAAATGGAATTTGATGCAGAGATCAAACAGACACTGGCAGGATGCATGCACTCTGTGTATTTCAGTAAACAAAGAGCTTGAGGACATCCCTTAACAAATCCTTGCCTTCCTATTATCTTCCTATGCTATTCCTCACAGAACCTGCCCAGACATGGGCTGAGGCAAGAAATCTTCCCCTGGGCAGCATGTAGCATCTCTCTTTTGCCTTGTGAGGAAGTAGAAATGCATTGCAGTGACAAACAGAATGCTTTAGGATAGGGGACGCCTGATCACAAAGACATATGAAGGAGCACAGAGCCAGACCTGGCCTCCTCCAGCATCCAACCAGACACGATTCACAGACCAAACTTGGAAATGTGAAAGAAAAAGTAAGGCTACAGGTGTGGCAATGCACAGCTAACAGCAGCAGCGCGAGCAGCAGATGGCGTCAAAACCAGCTCCAGCTGTTCAGGCAATGCAGCCAGGGATGCAAAGTGCCAATCTGGGTGAAGGAACTGTGCGTGAGCATTGCTGAACAACTGCAACATTGAAACCAGAATTCAAAGAACCTATGAAGCCTGGGGAAGAGTCTGAACAATTAGAGATACAACGC